>NC_037670.1:77365051-77562785 GCF_003255815.1 Theropithecus gelada
CAAAGGATATGAACAGACATTTCTCAAAAGAAGACATTCATACAGCCAACAGACATATGAAAAAATGCTCATCATCACTGGCCATCAGAGAAATGCAAATCAAAACCACAATGAGATACCATCTCACACCAGTTAGAATGGCGATCATTCAAAAGTCAGGAAACAACAGGTGCTGGAGAGGATGTGGAGAAATAGGAACACTTTTACACTGTTGGTGGGATTGTAAACTAGTTCAACCATTATGGAAAACAGTATGGCGATTCCTCAAGGATCTAGAACTAGATGTACCATATGACCCAGCCATCCCATTACTGGGGATATACCCAAAGGATTATAAATTATGCTGCTATAAAGACACATGCACACGTATGTTTATTGCAGCACTATTCACAATAGCAAAGACTTGGAATCAACCCAGATGTCCATCAGTGACAGATTGGATTAAGAAAATGTGGCACATATACACCATGGAATACTATGCAGCCATAAAAAAGGATGAGTTTGCGTCCTTTGTAGGGACATGGATGCAGCTGGAAACCATCATTCTTAGCAAACTATCACAAGAACAGAAAACCAAACACCGCATGTTCTCACTCATAGGTGGGAACTGAACAATGAGATCACTTGGACTCAGGAAGGGGAACATCACACACCGGGGCCTATCATGGGGAGGGGGGAGGGAGGAGGGATTGCATTGGGAGTTATACCTGATGTAAATGACGAGTTGATGGGTGCAGCAGACCAACATGGCACAAGTATACACATGTAACAAACCTGCACGTTATGTACATGTACCCTACAACTTAAAGTATAATAATAATAAATAAATTTAAAAAAAAAAAAGAATGCGTGTGTATTTTTTTTTATAAAAATGAAATCATATGTGACATATTGCGTATAGCCAATTTTAGGAAATATCCTTGTTTACTTCCTTAGAGTAAGTTCTTTGAAGTAAACTTCCTTAATGAGTGGGTATGCACTTTGCAAAGGTGTTTAATGCATATTTCCAAGTTGTTCTATGGGGAAGTTGTACCACCAGCAGAAAATGGGAGGTTCTTTTTTTTTTTTTTTTTTTCTGAGACGGAGTCTCGCTCTGTCGCCGAGGCTGGAGTGCAGTGGCGCATCTCGGCTCACTGCAAGCTTCGAAAATGGGAGGTTCTTTACCTAGGAATCTGCACAAATACTGCCACCTTACAAGAACATAAACAAACTTAAACATTGTCAGTGTAATGGTCCAGTGAATCTCATTTTAATTGGTGTCTTTGTGATTCTCAGGCAACTTTAGTAGTCTGCGTATGTTTAGGGCCATTTGTGTTTATTCTTTTTTGTTTTGTTTTGTTTTTTGTTTTTTTTTGAGATGGAGTCTCACTCTGTCACCCAGGCTGGAGTGCAGTGGCGCCATCTCGGCTCACTGCAAGCTCCGCCTCCCGGGTTCACGCCATTCTCCTGCCTCAGCCTCCCGGGTAGCTGGGACCACAGGCGCTCGCCACCACGCCGGGCTAATTTTTTTGTATTTTTAGTAGAGATGGGGTTTCACCGTGTTAGCCAGGATGGTCTCGATCTCCTGACCTCGTGATCCACCCACCTCGGCCTCCCAAAGTGCTGGGATTACAGGCATGAGCCACCGCGCCCTGCCCATTTATGTTTATTCTTTTGTGGATTGCATTTTCATCTTACTTTCCTGTTTTTCTGTTGGGATGTTCTTCTTTCTCTGATTAATTTGAATTGATCAATCAGATTATCAATTAATTTGAATTTATTAAGTGATTAATTTTGCTCCCTGGTTAATTCAGTCCCTGCAGACAGACGTTATGTCCTTTCCTCCCACTTTGCTTGCAGGACCCTGGCTGTGAGGGTGGCGAGCAGAGCTAACCTGTGCTCCTTTGGCCAGTTCACTTGTATTTGGCTTGTTTCCAAGGTTCCTGAGATACCCCATGATCTATTGAAATGAACACTGCATAGGATGGTAGGAATCAGGAATCAGAAAGTGTAAACTCTGTGTTAAGAAATATTTCTGTAGTAGACAATCAAATTTTCAAAATAAAACTCCTCCCCCTAAAATCTTAATGTTTGAGGTACAAGAAAGGCTTGCTTATTAAATGCTATTACATCCCTGTAAAAGATGCTGTGATTATAATATAACTGTGTGGCTTCCTGCCATATGTCAGCACAGCTGTGGCATTGCATAGGATTTTGCTGATGTGGTTCTGGACAGACAGGCCAGGCTTGGAGTCATGTCCTACCACTTACCAGTTGTGTGACCTGAAATTAGTTACCTGATCTCTCCAAGCCTCAGTTTCTTCCTCTGGAAAATGGAGATGACCATCGTAGCTAACTCATAACAGTATTTCAGGGATTGAATGAGAAAATGAATTTCAAGGCAAACAGTAAACACCCAATTACTATTTCTACTATCTGTTACTATTATTATATTTTACTATAATCGTGATCAGTCTGAGATTTCCTCCAGGAAGTACGTCCTAAGTTCCAAACAATTTATTCACAAACCCTCTTTGAGAATACAATTGATTTGTTGGCTTTTCATTCTTTTTTTTTTTTTTTTTTTTTTTTGACAAGGTCTTGCACTGTAGCCCAGGCTGGAGTGCAATGGTGCAACCTTGGTTCACTGCAGCCTCCACCTTCTGGGCTCAGAGTGTGCTAGACTCTTTGGAGGTGAAACTGAGGGTCTGAGTGGAGGTGGGTGGGTTGGAGAGCAGAAGTGAAGAGACTGTGGAGTGAGGGAGGGGCTGGGAGGCAAGAGCACCAGACCAGGCAGGGCTGCGGGGGTGGTTTTGGTTTCCATCCTCAGAGCAATGAAAGCCATGTGAAGGTGTGAGCAGAAGGCTTTGTTTGTTTGAATTTTACTGCAAGGTGCTGTGGGAGGAAGGGGGGATGGGGTGGCCACCGTGCTGGGCAGGGGCAAGCCAGGGAAGATGTCTTGGAGGAGCTGGCCTTGAAGATTGAGGGCAAATCTAGAGAGCGTTTCAGTCTCTCTAGCCTCAACAGAGAACCAAAGTGCAGCAAAAGCTTGTTCCTGTGCCTGGATTCAAGCTGTCTATTCCCACGGAGGGAGTATGTGCTGACCCGTTGGAATCGCAGTTCACCTTCCTATGGAAAGAACGACTGTCAGGCCACGACTTCTAAGGCAAGTCCTGAGAGCCTAGGCTTGGCTGGATGGCTCCCTGTCCATCCTCATTGTAGGAGAGGGCCGCATGGCATGGAGCAGGGAGCTTCCACCTTCCAGAACACCAGCTCAACAATTGGTCATGAGTGATTGCTAAAGGACCAACGTTTGTGGACAATTCACTTGTCTTATCAATTAGCACATATGCAAAGATTCCTGTATGATACTTGCACCCATGCACATGTGTTTCCCCTTCATCGTTCCAGAATAAGGGGTAAAGAGGGTGAAATGAGAACTTCAGGGATGTGCATGATTTGCAGATTGTTAGACTTGCGGAGACCTCAGGGAGCAATCTGACTGCTGAAACCTTATTTAGTTGTGTCAACTGCAATTAGGGCTTGTGATTTCTGATACTGCAGGAAGTTTTATTTTCTTTTCAATTGTAACCTAGGGATACATTTTTCACAAGGTGAAAGGAGGGCACAGCTGGTGGCCGAGGGAGGGAGCGGACCATCTGCCTGCAACTGTGGCTCTTTTCTGGGAAGGTCCTGTCCTTTGTGTTGCAGCCCACACACAGTTGAGAACCAAGGTGCTCCGGAGGGGCCCCAGGACTGGTGATTAGGAGGCTGACCTTCTGGCCCATTTCTGCCTTTTTCTTAGACAAACCACTTCTCTCCAGGGCTCATGGACTTCGCACTACAGACGCCGATAAAAGGGCCATTGCCGCGATAAAAGGGCCATTGCCGCCGATAAAAGGGCCATTGCCGCGCTGCCAGCACTAGGTGGCGCCAGTGTCCAGATGATCAGCACTGGCGGCGCGTGAGCCGGTGCAGCGCTACGGGCTGAGTCCAATCAGTAAAACGAACAGCCCTTAGTGTGAAGGTCGATAGGTGTCTGTCGCAGTGGTCTCAGCCTTCGGTCTGCCCCCTCCCCAGACCCCCGCGTGCTCCCACTTCTCCTACACCCCGCACCTCTCACACTTTCCAAGGATGCGGCTCACCTGACAATGCTCTGCTCGGGTCCTATCCCCCCACGCCGGCCCCCCAGCCCTGCCGCGGACCCAGAGTCAGTCTGGGCGGTCCTGAAAGCAGCTCCCCAATCCGCATTTCTTTCTCCTTCGGGGTTTGGGTTGTGTCTGTGGGCTTTGTTTTCCAGGTGTGTCTCAGCCCTCCAGTTCAGAAGGCGGTGGCTGGGCGGAAATGACCTTGGCCTTCTAGGGGTTCACTTGACCCAGGGTCCTTAACATATCCTGCAGGTCCCTGGCCGTCAGGTGCCCCTTATCGGCGTGACCTGGGCAGGCTAGCTAGCCTCGTTGGGCCTTGTTTGGGACCAAACTACATCTACTCTGCGGGAAGGATTTACTGAGGCAGCCTGTAAAAGGGCCCTTCCCAGTGCCTGGTTCAGAACAGAGATTGGTGAGTATCATTCATTCACTCACTCATTCACTCATGCCAGGATATGAGTGGTTCCCACCCTTACTCCAGGGCGTGCAGGGAAGGTGCCACCCACTAGACTTTCCTTAGGTGGCCTGGGAGGTTCTGACACCTCACGGCAGAGAGCGGCTCTGCTTCCTTCTCCACAATTTGGGAAGGTGCTGCCGAGGCCTTAGCTGCCACGACGTCGTGTTTGGCTTGGCAATAGGGAGGCTTTCTTGTCCTGGACTTGGCTTCTCGTCCCATTTCAGTCATGTGTTTGGGCTGTGCAGCCACTGGGAGCAGCGCCCTGTTGTCTAGAAGGTTGTTCTGTGTCCCATCTCCCACTGGCACACAGGCAGTCACGGCAGCAGGTCAAAGGGCCGGGGCCAGAGTCCCCAGGTTGCTGTAGCCTATGAGAGTGTGTTCAATGCGGGGGATGGCTGACGATTGGTTTCAGAACTGCAAATAACAGGAGTGATTCATGACCCTCTAGTGGACCCTGCTATCTGTAACTGGAATGTGGATTTGGGTAGGAGGAGCCCTTGGTTGGTGAAATAGCATCAAGCTCCTGTGTGTCTTGGGGTGGAGGTTGGAGGGGAGCCCCTGTCCAGTGCTGTTGGTCCTTGGTGGACTTCAGAGCTTGGCCTACCCAGTGGTGTCTCCAAACAGAAATGGAAACCCAGCTTGTTGCCTGGGCTCTTTACCCTTACATAGGAGAGCCCCCTTGGGGGCCCAGCAGGGGAGATGGGTACAACCAGACCTACCATCAAGACCATGGTGTCCCCATATGCTGTGAGGATTAGAAGAGATGCTACTTGGGACGGCTCTGGACCAGGCGTGTGGTGTATAGGAGCAATCAAGCAGCTCCCGGCTCCCTTCCCCTTTTCCCTGCAGCTCTAGTAAGATGGATGGAGGCCAGAGAATCCTTTCTTCCTCTAGAGAGAGCCTGGGTACATCTGCACCTGAGGGTCAAAAGTCTGTTCTTGCAGGTTTCCTAAAGGGAGCCCTGGTCTGGGCGGTACTGGGCCTTCACCTCACTCCTGGTGTGTTTGTTTATTGGCAAAGTGACTGCAGGTAGGTCACAGGGCCCCTGTGAGCCTTGGTTTGGGCTGCCTGCTGCCTTGTGGGTCCCAAATTCCTTGCCAGCTCTAAGAATGCATGATGAAAGGAAAGGCTCCCCTGCGCTGCATGATGGCATGATTGGGGGTGGCACCGCACAGCCCAGTCTCCCTGTGGTGTAAAGAAAATCACTTTCACCCCTGCTGAGCTTCAGTCCTTACAGGCAGAGTAAAGAGAGAGCCGATCACGAAGGCCACCTGCGTCTCAGCTTGCCAGCTCGGAACACACAGGTGAGAATCAGTGCGGGACACCTGTTGTCAACCCCGAGTGTGCATGAGAATTATATAGAAAAGTTTTCTCAAAATTTCTGGCTGGGTGCAGTGGCTCACGCCTGTAATCCCAGCACTTTGAGAGGCCGAGGTGGGCGGATCACCTGAGGTCAGGAGTTCGAGACCAGCCTGCCCAACATGGCAAAAACCCATCTCTACTAAACACACAAAAAATGAGCCGGGCGTGGTGTCAGGCGCCTGTAATCCCAGCTACTCAGGAGGCTGAGGCAGAAGAATCACTTGAACCTGGGAGGCGGAGCTTGCAGTGAGCTGAGATTGTGCCACTGCACTCCAGTCTGGGTGACAAGAGTGAAACTCTGTCTCAAAATAAACAAACAAAAAAC
Source organism: Theropithecus gelada (assembly GCF_003255815.1). Classification (NCBI taxonomy): domain Eukaryota; kingdom Metazoa; phylum Chordata; class Mammalia; order Primates; family Cercopithecidae; genus Theropithecus; species Theropithecus gelada. The sequence continues at coordinate 77,371,323 of NC_037670.1, forward strand.
AAGCAAAACCAAAATGTCCATGCCTGGGCACCTGAGACCTGTTAAATCATATTCAGTGGAGTGGGGCCATGGTTTTTAAACTGTCTTGGAGGGTTTTAGTGAATAGCCAATGGTGAGACCCACCTTGGAGCCCCATCTCTGCTTACACATACCGTGTATTTAATGCCACAGGTCCCCTTGCTTTCCACATCCCCTGGGAAGGGTTCTTCACCCTTTCTCACCAATCAGAGTGACCTCACCTAGGGTATCTATTATGCTCAATGGATCTGATCTATTGGAGCACACTCACACCTTTTTGTCGTGTAGCACTTTAGGCCTTTTAGAAAATAGTTATTTTTCATTAAAAATAAAAATTGTGTATATTTATAGTATACCACTTGATGTTTTAAAATATGTATACATTGTCCACTATAGGATATTCTACAGCTATAAACAGGAACAAAATCATGTCCTTTACAGCAACATGGATGCAGCTAGAGGCTACTATCCTAAGTGAACTAATGCAGAAACAGAAAACCAAATACTGCATGTTCTCACTTATGAGCTAAACATTGGGCACACATGGTATATTAGTCTGTTCTCACACTGCTGTAAAGAATTACCTGAGACTGGGTAATTTATGAAGAGAAGTGTTTTTTTGTTTTGTTTTGTTTTGTTATTTAGATGGAGTTTCACTCTTCTTGCTTAGGCTGGAGTGCAATGGCAAGATCTTGGCTCACTGCAACCTCCGCCTCCTGGGTTCAAGCAATTCTCCTGCCTCAGCTTCCCAAGTAGCTGAGATTACAGGCACCCATCACCATGCTTTGCTAATTTTTTTGTATTTTTAGTAGAGATGGGATTTCACCATGTTGGCCAGGTTGGTCTTGAATTCCTGACCTCAGGTGATCCACCTGCTTCATCCTCCCAAAGTGCTGGGATTACAGGCATGAGCCACCGTACCCAGACAGAAAAGAGGTTTAATTGACTCACAGTTCCACAGCATTAACAGGGAGTATGACTGGGAGGCCTCAGGAAACTTACAGTCGTGGCAGAGGATGAAGGTAAAGCAAGCACATCTTCACGTGGCAGCAGGAGAAAGAGAAAGCAAAGGGAGAAATGCCACACACTTTCGAACAAGCAGATCTTGTGAAATCTCATTCACTATCATGAGATCAGCAAGGGGGAAGTCGGCCACCATGATTCAATCACCTCCCACCAGGCCCCTCCCCTGACACATAGGGATTACAATTTGAGATAAGTTTTGGGTGGGGATACAGAACTGAACCATATCACAAGGACGTAAAGATGAGAACAACAGACACTGGAGTACAAAACAGGGGAGTTAGGGGGCAGGCAAGGGTTGAAAAACAACCCGTTGGATACTGTGCTCACTAACTGGGTGATGGGACCAGTCGTACTCCAAAACTCAGCATCACACAATGTACCTTTGTAACAAATCTGCACGTGTACCTCCTGAAGCTAGAATGTAACCTAAAATAAAATATGTATACATTGTGAAATGGCTTAATAAAGCTAATTAACATAGGCATTGCCTCACATACTCCTTTTTTAGTGGTGAGAATACTTAAAATCTACTCTCTCAGCAATTTTTAAGTATACAGTGCATTGTTATTAACCGTAGTCACCACGCTGTATTTGGCCTTGCTCCTCGCAGTGCGCTGCTGCTGGACAGGGAGTAACCTGGGAGCTGGCTATTCTGAGCCCTTTCCCCCACTCAGAATCAGTGTTTGAAAAGATTATCAGATGATTCATAGGCATATTAAAGTCTAAGAAGCACTGGTTTAAAAAACAGATCTTTCTTCTCTCTCTCTCACATTGTTTTTAGTGAAAAATTTCAAACGTACAGTGGAGCTGAAAGGATTTTACAGTGAATATTCCCAAGCAATTCCTTTAGCCCCAGCCCAGCCTTTGTAGTGGGCAGAGTTCTGGAGGAGGCTCCCTGGAGGCAGCTGCAGGCAGTGCTTCTCCGCAATGCCTATTGCAGATCCTGGTTCAGGAATTCTGTGCTCTGGGTGACCATGTGTGTATTAGGGCAACTCCTGCTAAATGCATGTTTTTATGATCTATGCAACTCCCTTCCATTGCAGGGAGCTCCAGTAGTCTGATAAGTGTGCTTTTCATCTTTGAATCTCCAGGTCTCTAACAATGCCTGGCACATAGTAGGTAATCAAAATATATTTCTTGAATTGACTCTCTATCCCCCAGCATGAACAACGTGGCATGAGTAATTGATTCCAGGAACAGAGAAGTTAATTAGTTTCCCCAATAACAGTTAATACAAATTTGGTGAACTGGAGAGAAACGGAAATTGACTAAATCAAGATAATTTCGTGTTCCTAATGAGCTGTTTGTGCCTTCATTTTCTAAGGGAAGCTGGCAGGTATCGCCCTTCCTGGCAGATTCAATCTTTATCAGAACATCAAAGACAAGTGGAGGCATTGTGTTTCGACTCTGGGTTTGCTGATGAAGAAAACGGCTCCCTTTACCAGAACTGGTCTCATGTTATATTTTACTGGGGTCATATTAGGGAAGGATGGAGAATGAAGAACCCTGTGAAGGACTCTTCTCTACAATCCACCTCCTTTCCATTCCTCCTTCCATCCAGCACGGGGGAGATGATTGGGCTGTGGTTATTCTCAGAATTGTCCTTGGCACAATGGCTGTCCCTCTACCCTCAGCCATGAAGGCATGTCTTCTGCCTAAAGTCCTTTTTGTCCTCTAGAGCCCATAGCATGTGTCATCTTCTCCAGAAACCATCCTGCAAATCCCCACTCCCTCCTGCCAAATACGATTTGTCCCCCTCTCCCTGGGACTGCCACAATGCCCTCTACTTTCCTCTCACGTCTTCCCAGTCTGCATACAATCAGCACTCATCATCTGTGCTCCTCGTTCCAGAGTCAGAGCTGCTGAAGACAGGGGGGACATCTTTTTTTCTCTCCAAGTTTGGAAAAGGGCAAATGTGGTCCTACCACCTTCCCACCTTCCATAAGTGTCCAGTGTGCTCCCTCCTCACCTACCTGAATTTCAGGCACCTTAGAACTTGCTGGATTTCCTCCCCCGGCCCCCGGTGGCATCTAAGTGCTCATCTCATTCTTCCTCAAACCCACCATCCACACTTGGCATTTCCTGGATGGAGCTTTTGCTCATTTCACACAAACTCGTTTACAAAAATGTCACAATATTTGTGGCCATTGGAAAGAGATTCTGACAGAGACAAAAGCCTCTGAGATCCAGTTTACAGAAGGGCACCCCCTTTCACCATGCAAAGCACCCAGGTCGACCATTCACTCTCTTCTCTACATAATAGTCTAGGTGTGGCTGGATAACTGGGAATATATTTCCTAACATAGGTGTCAGGCTGCTCTGTTTTATTTTATTATATACATAGTTTCTATAAATTATAGATGTGTATTTCCCTCCATCCCCCATATAAATACACTAAGGGTAGATAAAGACAATTACAAATCTGCCAATTAGATCTGTGCAGGCAGGAAGCGCACTAAGAGTGGGCAGCCGAGATCAGCCCGCAGGCTACTGTGGCTACAAGGGTACAGTGGTAGAGGGAGCTATGGTACAACACGGTGAAGGGAGACACTGGCCAGAAACCCTAAGAAGGTTGAATTGATTTTCCTTCTTTTAAATTTAAAATTTTTGTGGGTATGTAGTCGATGTTTATATTTATGGGGTACAGGAGATATTTTGATACGGGTAGGTAATGAATGCATAACAATCACATAAGGGTACACCGGGTGTCCATTACCTCAAGCATTTATCCTTTCTGTTACAAACAATCCAATGATACTCTTTTAGTTATTTTAAATGTATAATTAAATTATTTTTGACTATCATCATTCCATTGTGTTAGCAAATACCAGGTCTTATTCTTTCTAACTACTTTTTTGTACCCATTAACCATCCCCACTTCCTTCTCCTCACCCCTACTACCCTTCCCAGCCTCTGGTCACCATCCTTCTACTGTCTATCTCCATGAGTTCAATTGTGTTAATTTTTTGCTTCCACAAATAAGTAAGAATATGTGAAGAATATTTGTCTTTCTGTGCCTGGCTTATTTCACTTCACATAATGGCCTTGACTTGGCCTTCTAGATCCCCCATCTCCTGGCAGATGAAGGCTCTGGTTTACCCCCTAATTATAATGCAATGCTAGTAGGACCTAGTAAAGAAAATAGCAGAGCGGGGTAGGGCATGATGTGGAGAGGGCAGAGGCTGGGGAGGAGTAAGGAGGAGGAAGCAGGTGGAGGAAAGAGGGAGTTGAACCTCTTCATTGATGTGAGCAAAGTGTCCCCTCATGTCTTTGAGTCTTGGCCAGGGTGCTGCTGCTTTTCAGGCCCCTGTAGAGTCAGGGCTTTCAGAATAGAGTGAAAAGAGTCCCTGCTGCAGGACTCAGCTAGGGAGTGGGGAGTGGGGCCGGGAATGTCCTGCTGGTAGGGTTGGGTGAGGCCCTGCAGGCTGCTTGGTCTCTGAATCCTGGCCAGGGTTTGGGGAAGCAGAGAGCCAACAACATTCAGTTATGTTTTCCTCATCTCCCTGCATGTTCTCATTTCCCTTCCTCCCAGTCCAACAAGTAACTGGCTCTGTGTCCATTGTTTCAGGAAGATTTGTGGCAGTGGGGGAACTGATCAGCAATTCTTTTAGACTTTTGTATTCTAAAAGTCCCTGTCCTTAGGGAACAGCAGAAGGGCTGAAAGATGATGGGAGGAGTCTTGTGGGAAGCTTCTTGCGGCATTGGTGGTGGTGGTCTGGGGGCAGACCTCCCGGGTGGCTCCCCTGGGTTCTTGTGGAAGCCCCAAGAAGAATGTCTGCCTTCCACGCTCCTTGACCCAAATGCCTACAGGACCCTCGCATCAGTGAGCAGAGGGACCTGCAGCACCTCTGCTTGCCTGCTGATTCTTCCCGCATGGGTGCTGTAGGTGATGCTGTTATACAGCATCCAGATCCCCCTTCCCACTGAAGGATGGATTCCTCGGCTGCTGGGGGTGCTGCTGGATACTGACATTGGCTGAAGAAATCTTTCTGGTTCAAAGTCACGCTCCTTTCCAGGGACAGCTGCATCCAATGACAGGTAGGTACAAGAGTATGAATCCCAGGATCCTTTCACCGCAACTAAAGGGCCATGTAGTTCCCCAGTTCTCCGTGGGTGGGCTGAGGCTGCGGTTGAGACTACATAGTAGCACAGCTTCTCTCTCTGCTCAGTTCTGCACCTTCCTTTCTCCTTTCCCAAGGGTTGACCCAATGAGCACTTCCTACTTAACTTCCTACATGTAATCTCGCTCAAGGTTGACTTTAGGGGAACCCAATCTATGACAGGTACAGAAACTATTTCTCTCCTATGAGAAAAACAAAACTGCAGGGCAATGATGCAGGGGTGACCATGGCTGTTGACATCCGGTGGCATCCTAGGAACAGGATGGCCTGGGGAACACAGCCTTTTCTGATGGGGATACCTGATGCCCGACCCCCCATCCCCATTGATGGGTGCCCTAAGAATATGTGGGTCCAGGGTTGGCACATCCTACAGGTCTTACAAGAAGCTGGACATCTGGATTTTTTAAAAATGTGAAATCTCTTGATTAAAAAAAATCATTATGTGGGTCAAAACAGAACAAATGCCTCTGCAGGCCGCATCAGAGGTGTGGGTTTTTAGATTGTGACCCTGAGTACAGGCAGACAGGGCCAAGGCAGTCTCAGAGGAAATTCCACACCCAAATGCCGCATGTACAAGGCCCTGCGGACGGTGGTCAAGGACCACATGGGTGACTTGTACCAGTGAGACTCCTGTGGCTCACACTTGGCGGGTGCAAGCCAAATCCCCAGAAAGACTGAGCTTCAATATCCCACTAACTGGAGGAATGGGACTGTGAGTCAGAAGTCAAGGGGAGTGATGGGAAACAGAGAAAGCAGTATTCTCGTTCACCTGAGTTTGTGACTCAAGATTCCCTCTACGTAGATTGATGCTACCGGAAGATTTCCAAAAGCTGAAAGCTGCTCCCGTTACAGAAGTCTCCACTCCAGAGGGGCTAAGTCACTATGTATAAAATATCAGGGTTTATGAAATCTTATTCAGTTAGATTTAATTGCATTAATACTACTATTCAATTCTGCCAAAGGTATGTCTGAGATTGTTTTTTCTAATAACACAAAGAGCTCAAGTCTGGATGAGTTTAAAGTAATAACCCTTTAAAACATATGATTGAATGTGGCCCTGCATGACACCAAGATCTGGGATGGGGAAACTCAAAGTTGATGTTGATGGCATTAAAGAAATGGAAATAAGTGGTTTCTTTCTTCCTCCCCCATAATTTATTACAGCATCTAGATATTTTTGTGAATGATTAGAAACCAACTGTTGTCTAACCCTTCTACTTCAGATCTTCACCTCAAACGGCGTGTTTGTTTCAGGCTGGAAGGTACACATGGGACCATCCTCATGGTACACCTCACCATCCTGCACTGCTCCATCAAGTGGAACCTGGTGTGAGGTGGTCTAGTCATGAGCCCATCCAAGAGTACGTCAGGTGAATCAGTTAAGAACTTAGGCTTAATTCGTCTTCGCACCCTCGGGCCTAGCACAGCACTTAGTACAGGTAAAGGTCATCATTAACAGAATCCCCTGGGTCACTGAATGTAAGACCCTGGTCTAGGGCTCTTATTGATTTCTTTTTCTCCCTTGTCTGTCACATCCATCCATTCTGCTGTGCAGCCCAGTGATGCCACTTAGGACAGGTTTCTTGGGTCTCCCTCCCTAAGCCTCTCTACCTGGACTACCTCAGAAGCACCCACCCTGTTGCAGGGCACTGCCCCATACCATCCCCATGGCTGCCAGCAGGATCTTTCTGGAACACAAAACAGGCCTTGTTACTTTGATGCTTAAGAATCTTAGAAGGTACTTCATTGACTTCCAGCTGAAGCATAAACTTCTCAACAAAGCGTCAATGTTTTCTCCACCCAGCCTTAGTCAGCCTCAGTTCCTGCCCTAACCATCCTGCTTCTCTCTACCCAAGCTCCTCCAGGTCACCTGGAGACCCAAGTGGAGCTGGGAATAGGACTCACCCTCTGAGGAGGCTAAGAGCTGGGCTTTGAAGTCAGAAAGTCCCGGTAGTGTGTCCTGCCACTTCCCAGCTGGGCAACTGGGCAAGTTAATGACCTTTCTTAAACCTCCCTGTCTCCTTTCCTGGAAAACCCGGTTGACACTCCTGTCAATGCCCATATTAATGCCACTCTTTCTAATACTACTTGCCACCCAGGTATGTGGTGAGGATACAGTGAGATTAAAAAGCCTTAGTAGAATGCCAGGCACAGGGTCAATGATGAATGAATGCAGGCTGAGCAGGGAGGTCTGGAAGGGGTATGCAAGAAAGAAGCTAAGAGTGGCTGTCCCTGGTGGCAGGACTTTGAGGAGTTTTTTTTTTTAAGTGCCTTCATCATATTTTATGTTAGAATATTGTAGGATGTCCTACAACATGCAGGTCTTATCAAGCAGGAGTTGAGAATGATTTCCTCTCTAGAGACTCTCTAACTGTCCTGGACAAAATGTGTCCCCTACCTTACACCTCTGTTAGTGCTTTGTACCTACTGTAACCTGGCTAGCGCAACAGGTAATCCTTCATTTTCCCTGCCTGCAGTCCACACTGGGCAGTACCCAGGAACTGTGTTTTTGTGGGTCTCAGTTTGTCCAGGACTTTGCACAGCCCAAGGCATCAAGTGCATGCTTGTTAATTTGACTTGAACTGAAGCCTCTCTCACTGCTGTCAGGTTTTGCTTTCCATGGTTTCAGTTACCCATGAATCTCAGTCTGACAATACTAAATGGAAAATTCCCCAAATAAACAATTCATAAGTTTCAAATTTCATGTCATTCTGGATAGTGTGGTGAAGTCCCATACTGTCTTGCTTTATCCTACCTGGGACACAAATCCTCCTTTGTCCAGGGTGCCCATCCACAATGTAGATGCCACCCACCTGGCAGTCACTCAGTAGTAGCTTCTGTCAGGTCAACTGTCAAGGTGTTGCAGTGCTGGGTTCTGGTAATCCTTACTTCATTTAATAATGCTTCAAAGCGCCAGAATAGCGCTCTTCTCTCCCTCTAAGCCCTCTGGTCCTTTGTGTGTGGCGGGGGAGTTCCAAGTGCAAGGAGGACTTTCCTGATGATGGCAACTCGGATATGCCAAAAAGAAGTTGCAAAGTGCTTTCTTTGTGTAAAAAGGTGAAAGTTCTCAACTTAATAAGGAAAGGAAGAAATCCTGTGCTGAGATTACTAAGATCTATGGTAAGAACAAATCTATCCATGAAATTGTGAGGAGGGAAAAAGAAGTTTGTGCGAATTTTTCTGTTGCACCTCAAACTGCCAAAGTTATGGCCACAGTCCATGATAAGGGCTTAGTTAAAATGAAAAAGGCATTATACTTGTGGGTGGAAGGCTTGAGGAGAAATTGCAATTGATGGCAACAGGTTGCACCAGAAAGCACTGAGCTGATACCAAGGCTTGAGCAAGGGATTCGCTGAAACACATGACGCCAAACCATTTACTGCAAGTAAGAGATGATTACACAGATTCAGGAGTAGGTTTGGACTGAAAAATACAAAAATTGCTGGAGTTGCTGCATTTGCAGATGAAGAAGATGCTGCTACATTTCTGGCAGAGTTGGAAGTTAATTAAGGAGAAAGGATATCATCTAAAGCAAGTTTTCAACTGCTACAAAACTGGGCTCTTCTGGGAGAAGATGTCCCGTAGAACCTACATTCATAAAAGTGCAAGGGAGGCACCAAGGCCATAAAACATGGAAGGACAGATTGACTCTGGTATTAGGTGACGATGCTGCAGGGCATATGATAAAGGCAGGTGTAGTGTACAGAATGAAGGATACACATGCTGTCAAAAAACAAAACCAGGCCAGGCACGGTGGCTCACGCCTGTAATCCCAGCACTTTGGGAGGGTGAGGCGGGGGGATCACAAGGTCAGGAGATCAAGACCATCCTGGCTAACACGGTGAAACCCTGTCTCTACTAAAAATACAAAAATTTAGCTGGATGTGGTGGCGGACGCCTGTAGTCCCAGCTACTCGGGAGGCTGAGGCAGGAGAATGGTGTGAACCTGGGAGGCGGAGCTTGCAGTGAGCCGAGATAGTACCACTGCACTCCAGCCTGGGCTACTGAATGAGACTCCATCTCAAAAACAACAACAACAACAACAACAACAACAACAACAACAAAAAGCAACAATAGTGCAACTGGCCATCCTGAGTCTGATTGCTATGAAAAAGAAAATGTTACCAATAATTTTTTTTTTTTTTGAGACGGAGTCTCGCTCTGTCGCCCAGGCTGGAGTGCAGTGGCCGGATCTCAGCTCACTGCAAGCTCCGCCTCCCGGGTTTACGCCATTCTCCTGCCTCAGCCTCCCGAGTAGCTGGGACTACAGGCGNTCCCGGGTTCACGCCATTCTCCTGCCTCAGCCTCCCGAGTAGCTGGGACTACAGGCGTCCGCCACCTCGCCCGGCTAGTTTTTTGCATTTTTTAGTAGAGACGGGGTTTCACCGTGTTAGCCAGGATGGTCTCGATCTCCTGACCTAGTGATCCGCCTGTCTCGGCCTCCCAAAGTGCTGGGATTACAGGCTTGAGCCACCGCGCCCGGCCTGAAAAAGAAAATGTTGATGTTGCATTTTACCTCCAAAATACAACCTCATTGCTTCACCCTCCTGACCAAGGCATCATTCATTTTGTCAAGGTCATGTACACCTGCCTGGTACAGTCATGTACTATGTGATGGACATTTAGATGAATAATAAAGGAAATACATGATGGTGGTCCCATAAAATTATATTGCAGCTGAAAAGTTCCTATTGCTTGGTGATGTTGTAGCCTTGGTAACATCATGGTGCAATGCATTACTCACATTCATCAAAGCTGTAGTGCTGTTGGTGCAAACAAACCTACTGTGCTGCCAGTCATAAAAGTCTAGCACAGGCAACTATGTACAGTGCATAATACTTGATAATGATAATAAGTGACCATGTTACTGGTTTATGTCTTTATTATACCTTTTATCATTATTTTAGAGTATGCCTCTTCTACTTATTCAGAAAAAGTTAAGTGCAAACAGCTTCAGACAGGTCCATTGCAGAAGAAGCCATTGCCATCTAGCAGATGACAACTCCAGGCATGTTATTGCCCCTGAAGACTATCCAGTTGGACAATATATGGAGGTGCAAGACAGCAATGTTGGCAATCCTAGACTCATGCAGGTGTTTGTGTGTTAGTTTTTAACAAAAACGATTAAAAAGTAAAAAAAAAAAAAAGAAAAAATCTTATAAAATAAAATATTTTTGTATAGCTGTGCAATGTGTGTTTTAAGTTAAGTGTTAATATGAGAGTAAAAAAGTTTAGAAAAATTAAAAGTTTATAAAGTCAAAAAGTTATAGTAAGCCAAGGTTAATATATTATTGGAGAAATGAAAGTAATTTTAAAATAAATTTAGTGTTGGCATAGGTGCACAGTGTTTATAAAGTCTGCAGTAGTGCACAGTGATGTCCTAGGCTTCACATTCACCCACCACTCATTCACTGACTCACCTGGAGCAAATTCCAGTTCTGCAAACTCCACTCATCATAAGTGCCCTCTTCAGGTGTGCAATTTTTTTATCTTTTATGCTCTATTTTTATTGCACCTTTTCTATGTTTAGGTGCACACATACTTACCATTGTGTTACAATTGACTATACTATTTAGTACAGTGACGTGGTACAGGTTTGGAGCCTAGGAGCAATAGGTTATACCACACAGACTAGGTGTGTAGTAGGCTCTCCCATCCACATCTCTGTAAATGCACTCTATGGTGTTCATTCAATGATGAAATCATCTTACAACACATTTCTCAGAACGTATCGACAGCATTAATCGGTACATGACTGCATTTGATCAGCAATGGATGCAGAACTTAATCTAGACATACTGAAGTGCAACCATTCACTATTGCTAACGGGACAACATTCATCAAAGCTGCAACGGATGAATTAAAGCCAGAAATTGCAAATGCCTGCTGGAAGAACTTATAGAGCGAAGTCACAAATGATTTTAAAGGCTTCTCTGGGATCAGTGGAGAAGTTACGAAAATCATTTGTGCAGCAGGACAAGTTAGTGGAGAAGGGTTGCTGACATGCTTGCTGAAGTGGAAGAAGATATTGAAGACCATCAAGAAGTGTTAGCTGATGAGGAATTGGCTGAATTTTGAGTCATCTGCAGAGAAAGATGAAGAAAAAACTGAAGCAGAACCAGCAATGTGGTCATAATTGAAATTTGCTGAAGCGTTTTAAATTACACAGACATTAAAGGACAAAATTATGGAATATGATCCTAGGATGGAATGCCGTGTTAAAATTGCTTAAAATATTTTCAGCGAAGGATTACAACCTCTGCAGCAACGCTTCGATGAATTGAAAATAAAGAGAACAACTGATTGCAATGTTCTTCCAGCAGGTTATGGCAGAAAAACAAAAAACAACCAAACCCTTCAACTCTCAAGGATCCCCAAACATCAGCATTGTCTGCTCCGGATGCCCAGCAAGCTACATCGTCATGGCTCAATGCCTTGGGATCACCCAAAGCAGGTGATCCTCCTTCTGATGTATCGTCGGAAGGGCAGTAGTAGCCTAACAATACGTCACAATGCCTATGTCATTCATCTCACTTCATGTCATCCCATAGGCACTGTATCATCTCATGTCACCATAAGAAGGGTGAATGCAGTACAGAAAGACTGTACAGAAAGAGAGAGAGAAAGGGAGACCATATTCACATGACTTTTATTACAGCATATTGTCATAATTGTTCTGTTTTATTAGTAGTTATGGTTGTTAATCTCATATTGTGCCCAATTTATAAATTAAAGTTTATCTCAGGTAGGTATGCATAGTAAAAATACATAGTAAAACTGCAATGCCTGCAGTTTCCGGCATTCATCGGGGGTCTTGGAACTATTCCCTGCAGATAAGGGCATACTACTATATACGGTTTCAAAAGACACATTTTCTTCCATAAATTCACAGAAAATCAAGATGTTCATTGCTGAAATGCCTTAAGGGCTCGCAGGACGGCAGTAAAGAACAGCCAGCCAGCTGCGCATTTTGGTGAGCCTTTGGAGGGGCTCTTCTCTTCCTCTAAGCTGTCTGGCCCTTTGTGGGAGTTGGGGGCAGGGGGAAGATTCCAAGTGCAGCAAGGACTTCCTGGAGTTTCTAAACACAAAGCTCTGATGTAGGGCTGTCAGGGCACCTGCTGCTCCTGTGGCTCCAGCTGCTCCCACTCCTTCCTGAAAAGATCCCCCAATAGCCCAACTCTCTGTGGCTCAGTGTCCAGCCCAGGGGGCTCGTCTAGGAGCAGAGTCTTAGGCTGTCTGTGAGGGATCCTCACTTGGGTCAAGATGTGCTGATTCTTTCCAAGCAGGACACGCTTTGGTTTTAATCCTTAGTCTCAATGGACACTTTCAAAAAACATGTATTCATTTTCCTATTTTGGCAAATAGAGTATAGGTAGAATATACTGAATGAAATTTAATCCCTTTAAAAATTCTCTTTGGGTTATCTTATGATTCAATAAGATTCCTGAAATTAAAATCCTACATAAATATGTATTAACTTAATACATATTAAGGTATAACATACACAAGCACATGTAATTAAATTAAAGTGTAACACAGTAAATTTAATTATTATAAATGTAATCAAGATATAACATAGTAAAAATATATCAGTTGTGCCAGTCTTAAGCAATGGATTTTAAACTAAGTCATCATTTGTGCAACCACCACTCAGATCGAGATATAGGACAGCTGAGCATTCCAGAAGTTTTTCTCATGCACCTTTCCAATCTGTCACCCCAGCCCCAAGGTAACCACTCTTCTGACTTCCATTTATGAATAGTAAAAGATATTTAGACTTGAACGTTTTTCTCCAGAAAGTGTCTTGTCCTCTGTAATTGTCTTGTTTTAGAGCCAAAGTCATCTTGTGAGTTTTATGGCTTTTGACATTAAGAGCCATGTTGCTTTTCCACAACTACAGGAATAAGTGCTGCTTTGAGGTTTTGGGATTTGAATGTTCTTTCCAGCTTTTATTTGGCTCTATCTGTGTTACCGTTGATCTGGCCACAGGAGAATGCTGGAATTTGAGGTTTTTTCTGTAGATTCTTCAGCTAGATGATCCAAGTTAAAATAATACAAGTAAGCCCCTCTTTTAACAATAGGTTTTAATATTAAAACATATGTTCTATTTACTTATTCTGTAAAGGATTTAAGATAACTTAAACAGAAAAATAAAATATGTCATAGTGGGAACACAAAATAGATGTAAAAGAAGAAAGAAAACAAAACAAGGCATAGAACGGGTTAAGAGCCTTCCAAATGATAAGCACCATTTTGAGTTTCTTCATATTTGGATTTCCAGATAATACTATAACCTTTATTAACTTATTTAATTATAAACTATCAATCATCAAGATAATTGAAGTTTATCTTAAATGGACAAATGGCTTAGAGAAAATGTTCTTATAGAAATAGACTAAGTTTCTCTACAAATATTCTCAGATGGGAAGTGTTCAGAAGGCATTGATCCCACCTTCTGCTGAGTTGTTGGAAAAGACAAATGATAACTACTTTGGGCATAACTATCCCTCATAACAGAAGGCAACAGGCCCCTTTGCTTCATGTTGGAAAATTCACTCTGTTACAGGTAGAATGTCTCTCCCCTCCAAAACTCATGTTGAAGTTCAGTCTCCGGTGGGGCAGTATTGAGAGGTGGGGCATTTGAGAGGCAATTGGGCCATGAGTGGATTAATCCATTCATGGGTTAATGAATTAATGGGTTAATGGATTAATGAGTTATCATGGGAGGAGAACTAGTGGTTTTATAACGAGAGGAAGAGAGACCTGAGTTAGCACACATTAGCATGCTCAGCCCCCCACCATGTAGTAGCTGGCACCATACGGGGATTCTTCAGAGAGTCCCCACCAGCAAGAAGACTCACCAGATGAGTCCCCTCAATCTGAGAATTCTCAGCTTCCATAACTGTAAGAAATACATTTCTTTTCCTTATACATTCCCCAGTTTCAGGCATTCAGTTATAAGCAACAGAAAATGGACTAAGACAACCTGTTAATCAGAATTCCTCATAAGATGATCTTTGAGGTTTTTCATACTTAGAAATGCTGCTCCCACTCTTGTGGGTTGCTGGGAGCAGGGGACAGGTCTGTCATCCTCACCATGTTATCCCTGGCATGTATCATAATGTCTGGTGTGTACCAGGCCTCTGGTGAATACTGCTGGATATTGGGTAGAAGGTAGGTTCCTCATTCCTTGCAACAAGAGGAGCCAGGAGGGATCTGCCCCAGCACATTGCTCTTCTCCCTCACCCCTGAGAGCTCTGTGAGAGACTTCTCCTCAACATGAACACATCTGTGCACATTTGTTACTAAGCACATTAACATGCTTCTCATTTTGCTTTTTATCACAAAATGTGGTCCAACAGACAGAGTTCTTATGACATAAATACTATTGCCCTAACTTTTTTAGAGAAAGACCTATTGTTCCAAATACTACACAAAATACATATCTAGGAAACCATTGTGAGGTTTTAGTTGCTCTAACAAAGAGCTTCCAAACTTTTTGTGTAGAATGTCCTGGAAACCATTGAGCACCTCTAGTTTTCCTCGTAGAAAAAACCCTACAGCTAAAAAGACTGTTGCTGATATGCAGACACTGAAAATAGGCACACTTTTGTGTATTGCTGAATGCCCATTCAATCCTGCAGAGGAAACACCTACTTTAAATCCCCTCTCTCCCTCACACATGTTGTTATAAATTATGGTCAAGATAATTTCTCTCCACCCGCCCCCACCAAACAAAAATAGAAGGTCTGCTCATGAAAACCCTGCGCTCATTGCTAAATCTCTACGTTAAATAAAGGCAGTGCAGAGCGATTTTTACTAGGTGCTCTGATGCATCTTTCAGTTCCTTTGCTCACCCGCTCATCGCAGCGCTTGTTGTGCAGTGCCACATATGTCCTGTAGATGGCTCTACCTCCCTATTATCTCCATCTCTCCGGAAGCAACTGCCAAGTCTTTCAGCTCCAGTGGTAGTTCTACTGGAGTTTGAGCCAGGGCCTGTGAAATGTAGCTCTAAACCTCACTGGCCTAAGTGTTAGTGGATGCTGTTTATGCAGAAGGGTAAGCCATGGGACATTTAAATAAGGGGAAGCCGGAAAGGTCCACTTGGTGGGATGTCCTGTTGGGTGGCATGGTCTAGCCTCAATGGAGATGCACCGAGCTGAAGTAACTCTAGGTAAAGCTGTAGACTCTATGCTCTCTTTGGAGCATCACAAAACATTTAAAAGCTCTGAGGAATTCTGTAGGAAGAAATCTGGTTAACTTTGCTTAACTCGGAATTTTATGAACTCAGGACCTGCTCATACCAAATCAAACGGTATTCTGTGGAATAAAACTCCTGGAGGTGATGTCTACAAGATTTCTGAGGGTGAGGACAAGAAGTTGGGGCTTCTGTCCTTTCCTGGGGTGAAAGAAGGGTGCGGCAGAGGCTGCTCACCTTTGGCAACTCTGCCGAGTGGCCAGGGATCACAAGGGGTGCATGTGTGCAGCTTGCCCAACACAATTTTTGTGGAAATTGCCCAATCCACCCAAAATTTGGGAAAAAGAAAATCCAATTTGTTGGGTGCCTTATCTGTGCCAGACACAGGGCTAGATTCTTTTATATGTCACTAATATATTCTTTATGTCATCTTCTGTATAGATACAGTCTCCACTTCATGAGTGAGAAGACTGAGGAACAAAGTGATAGGGTAAGTTGCTTAAGTTTGCAAGATTTAAACCCATCAGCCTGTAAGGCTCTTACTTTGTATCTTGCTGTGTTTTCAATACATCCTACTAGAGAATTATTGAGAGGATTTTAGTAAGGAGGTAATTCAGATTTATTTCACTTCAGCAGCCTGTAGAGATGTAGGGAAGAAAAGTGGGAGACCCAGGGAAAATCCCAGCAGCACCGCTTCCTGGCTGTGTAGCCTTGGCCAAGGTGTTGAACATTTTTGAGTTCTAATCACCTCTTCCATAAAATAAGAATTTCTTATGGAGGATTAATTAGAACTAACAGTATGGACTAAATACACCATCAGTGCTCCAAACCATCTGTGTAGTTGGATGAGCCAGTTCTTGGCATCTCCACTAGCCACAGGCAAGTGAGGCCACTCACATTCTCTGTGGGGCTCTGAAGCATTAGGTATGGAAGCCAGTCCTGGGGTGACAGAACTCAGGTGGTCTCTTTTCACAACCCCTGAGGGTGTCAGAGCCTTGGATGCTCGCCAGAAGCAGGTCAGAGAATAAACCCAAAGTAGTGTCTCAGTTATCAGAAGTCAGAGCTAAATTTAGGATACAGCTGTGAAAGTGAACGCTCAACAGGCTCTGTGGAGTAGGGCTAGCGATTATCTGGCAAATTTGATTAATGTGGACAGGCCATGCAGATAATTTGTTCAGTTCTCAGACAAATAGCCCCTCTTTCTCCTGAATATTTTTCTTTCCCAAACCATCATGAACCTCACCTCTGGGATCCTTCTCATATTCATTGTCTTCATTTGCATGGGTGTTCTTTTGCGGGAATTGTTAAATATTTGCTTTGACTATGCCTTTCACTGAGAATGAAGCTTATATATTGGTGACCTCGGGGTGCTGTTCAGCCCTTTGAATATTCCATTTGGCCCGCAGAGGTTAAAAAAAGTTGAACTTTCGTAGGAAATTTGGAGATTTCACACAAAAATTTAGATTCCTGCTTTCTCTTGAAGACACAGGAGGATGGAACCATGCAGGGCCACATACAGGTAGCTGCTGCCTCTTCTCAGTGTTCCCTGGTTTCTTCTGTCTCACCATGCCTACCCCCACATTCCCACACTCATACTTCCTGGCTTCTCTCATCTGTGTTCTGCTGTGCAGATTGCCACCCCTGACTCCAAATGCATCCACATGAATGAGCCCAGATATGTCCTTCTCCATGATCCTGAAATGAAAACCTACATTGAAATAGATCCTTGGCATTTATCCCTTATTTCCACATGTCAGTGGTTAGTGATTCCCCAGTGAATGAAATCTACAGTTTCTGAGTAACTATCACACTGCTGCTGAGATTTTAGCCTTTGGACTCCATCTTGTACTGACCACCACCCCTTCATGGCCACTCACCTTGGGAAAGAGCTCATCTTGTGTACTAATCTACCCAGCTGGATGCAAGAGGGTAACTGGGCCCTTCCCCTTCTGTAGTCTTCGCTCATATCAACCAGGGTGCACCTTTCTTGACGGGGTTTTATTCCAGAAGCATCTGGATAAGGTAGAAATCAGGTTTCTTAAGGGAAGGAACTGGTTCCTGTGGTCTTCACATCCTTACATCTGCACAGGGATGCATACTGGTGTTCACTGAAAGATGAATTAATTCAACTGGCTTGCTAATTGCAAATGAGAGTAGGGGAAGATTGTCAAATTTAAGACCAACTCTGCAAGTCTGTCTGGACTTATGTGGGTAAATTAAAATATAAAATTTGAGTTAGTTTGATATAGAGTAGTGGTTCTCAAAGTGCCATTGACTTTATTGCAAAGATGATAATTATTTGCAGCATCTAATTATAGTTTGAGGAGGCCACGTTGAATTTTGAGATAAAAATAAAGCCGGCTGTAGTTGTCATTGTGGTTCTGGTCACTAGATGTTTCTTCTA
Source organism: Theropithecus gelada (assembly GCF_003255815.1). Taxonomy (NCBI): domain Eukaryota; kingdom Metazoa; phylum Chordata; class Mammalia; order Primates; family Cercopithecidae; genus Theropithecus; species Theropithecus gelada. Next base: position 77,389,090 of record NC_037670.1, read on the forward strand.
GGCCAGTGGTTCTCAAAATATCCTTCCTGGACCAGCATAATTAGCATCACCTGGGAGCTTGTTAGAAACGCACATTTGGGGGCCCTACCCTAGACTTAACTGAAACAGAAACTGTAGGGATGGGGTCTAGCAATTTGTGTTTTAACAAGCCCTCCATATGATTCTGATTCACACCCAAGTTTGAGAACCTCTTGTATAGAGAGATCCCTAAATGAGATGCAGCAAACATGGGATTTTGCATTAACTTTGGCATTAGATTTTAGACAATCCGTGCTCTTATCCATTCAGCCAGGCATTTAATACACAGATACATGAAGCACTTACGTGTAACAAGCACTGTGCTTGCTGCTGACGTTATAGAAGTAAACGAGACAGACACTGTCCCGTTCTCACAGAGCATAGTCCAGTGAGGCATAGACATGGACCTCAGTGTTGTCACCTGCACCTGGATCAGTGGTTTTGAAGCTGAGTTCTGCAGAGCCCCAGGCAGTGAGGAAGGGTCTTGAGTTCTGCAGGGTTTGGGGTGGAGAAGGAGGCTAACGGGTGGGGCTGTGTCCCCACCTTTGGATTAACCAGAGCACCTCTACTTTTCTTTTGTATTTTAGATTCCAACTAAGACTGAATTTGGGGGGAAAAAGGAGTTCTGCTGCTAAAACGCTTTGAATACTACTAGGCTAGACAATCTCTTAAGCACTCTCAGGTCTAAAATGCTAAGAAACAAAATGCGGCACTAGCAGTTTTTTCTTTTAGGTCATGAAAAGTGGAGAGAAACATCTTTGAAAACCCATTCAACATTACACCCATTAGATGGCTATTATTTTAAAAAAATAAAGCAACAGAAAATTACAAGTGCGATGGTTAATTTTCTGTGTCAACTTACCAGGGCCATGAGGTCTCCAGACGCAAACATGATTCTGGGTGTGTCTGAGGTGTTTCTGGATGTGATTAACATTTGGATCAGTAGAGTGAATAAAGCAGATTGCCCTTCATAATGTGGCTGGATCTCATCCCATGAACTGAAGATCTGAAGAGAACCAAAAGGCTGATAAGTGAGAACTCCTCCTGCCGGATGGCCTGGAGCTGGGGCATTGATCTTTTCTTGCCCTTGGACTTGAATTGAAACATCAACTCTTCCTCTGTCTTAATCCTGCTGGCCTTTGGACTGGAACTTACAAACAAAATGGGGCACTAGCAAATATGTTTTTCTTCTGGGTCCTGAAAAGTGGAGAGGAGCAACTTTAAAAACTATTCAACATCACATCCATTAGATGGCTATTAAAAAAGAAAGCAATAGAAAATTACAAGTGTGATGGTTAATTTTCTGTGTCAACATGCCTTGGCCATGAGGTCCCCAGATGTTTGGGCAAACATTATTCTGGGTGTGTCTGAATAATGACTTCTATTATTATATTTATTATATAATGGCTTTGTTATATGTCCTGCTGGCTTTTGGACTGGAACTTACAAAATATGGCACATTGCCTTTCCTGGGTTTCCAACTTGCTGACTATAAATCTTGGGACTTTTCAGCATCCATAACCATGTAAGCCAATTCCCTATAATAAATCTCTTTCTCTGTATGTATGTATGTATGTATGTATGTATCTACATATGTATGAATACAGAAAGATAATGTGTATGTGTGTATATATATATTCTCTTTATATGTATATTGTCTCTATACACATGCAGACACACACACACACACACACAGACACACACACACACATACTTTCTCTATATTAATCAGAGCCCTAATACAGGTGCATTACTGGTGGGAATGTAAAATGGTGTAGCAGCAGCTATGGTTCCTCAAAAAGTTAGAGAATTACCATATGATCTAGCAATTCCACTTCTGGGTATATTTAAATCCACAAAAAATTAAAAGCAGGGACTTGAACAAATATTTGTACATCCACATTATAGCAGCGCTACTCACAGTAGCCAAAAGGTGGGAACAACCCAAACGTCCGTTGATGGATGAGTGGATAAATGAAATATGTCATGTATAATAGAATATTACATAGTCATAAAAAGGAAGGAAATTCTGACGCATACTACAACATGGATGCACCTTGAGGACATTATGCTAAGTGAAATAAGCCAGTCACGAAAGACAAATACTGCCTGATTCCACCCATATTAGGTATCTAAGGTAGTCAAACTCAGAGAAACAGAAGGTAGAATGCAGTTACCAGGGGCTGGAAAAAGGGGAATGGGAAATTATTGTTTAATGGATACAGTTTCAATTCCGCAAGCTAAAAAAGTTCTAGAGATGGATGGTGGTGATAGTTACACAATATCATGAATGTATTTAATGCCACTGAACTGTACCTTAAAACAGTTAAAATGTTATATATGTTACATATATTTTACCACAGTAAAATAAAAACTCATCCTGCAATTTGCCTAAAAAAGCCAGTTTCTTCGTTCCTCCCCCTCCCACCCTCTTCCCATTTCACTTTGTCTGCCTCTATCCAAGCTTTTTCTTGGAGATGCTTTTTTTCCCTGTATTTTTAATAATTTACCACTGAGAAAGTCAATACAAATGAAATCACATCAATCACTAGATGGATGTGACAAAATACTCTAGGCAGTGGCTGAGAATGGCAGATCATGTCAGTCGACTAGAAGAGGCCCATGTCATTGCCTGAGTTTGTGCTGCTGAACTTGATGAGGGGAGGGTGGGTATGATCTGCAAGACAAGATTCCAAGGAAAATCGTTGTAAACATGGCCAGAAGAGCCAGACAATTATAATCTTTTAGGGCCTTAGGTATTTTCTCATACAAACCAGAGAGAACTGCTTCATAGTTTGGTAATCTCAGCTACATGGTGGTATGAACATTTTAGCCCAGTGGTTCTCAAACTTTAGTACATGTCAAGCTCTTCTGCAAGGTTTTGATAAAATGCAAATTGCTGGGCTGTACCCCTGATTTCTGATTCAGTAGAACCCTTGGATGGGGTCTAATAATGTGTATGATTATTAGGTAACGCTGATGTTGATCTAGGCCCACGCTTTGAGAACCACTGCTTTGGGTGGATTCATTTATAGCTGGCAAGGAAGTTCCATTTATAGGTGAGGAGGAAAAAGCCAAGAAGGAGGATGATGCATGCACAGTGCAACATGGATGGGGAGGGTGTGATCAGCCCAACCTGGATGTCAATGTCATTACTCTCACCACTGCTGTGGTTTAGGGATAAGTCACCTAATTTCCTCATCTTTAAAAATGCAGAATTTCTAAATAAAAAATGTAGAAATTTTGTGTGTATGCGAGACTCCTGGCACCATGTTCAGTTAATGGTACTCCATGAATGTTGTCTACCATATTGTTAAGTTACCCTTGGGGGAGCTATGAGGACAACATATGGGGATGAACCGTGGAGGCCCAAGGGCAGGGAGACCTGGAAGAAGAAGGGGAACAGTGGAAGGGGTGGGGAGAGGGGAGAAAAAAATCAAATCCACAGTTTTTCAAGGGCCTGGCCTTGGTCCAAGCTTCCTAGGTTTTGAAGCCCCAGAAAAGCTGGCAATTGGACTCTTAAAGAGGTCCCTCTGACCACAAATGCATCCCACTAGCTCTAAATCATCTTTAACGTTTCAGCTGGCCAGAGCACACCATGAGTCATTCACGAGAGTGCTGACATCCTAAGACTTTCCTAAAGGCCCTAGAGGTACAACCTCTTAGACAGAAGGCACTCTTGGATTGCAAATGATGGGGGGTGGGTTACTGTGTGTGTCACTCCTTGCCATGCACCCAACCACTGGCTCCTCAATCCCCACCAGTCAGTATCTCTGTCATGGAGAATTAGCACATCTCATGGGTTGGTGTGGATGCACCAAGGGGAACTCCATGGCCCATTCTTAGGTCTGGTTTGCAAAGAAAAGCCAAACGCCAGCCAACATCACCCGTGTTGATGCAGAATCTGGTGAAATGTATTTTCATCAGGATTATGCAACAGGTTACTGGATGGGATTTGGGGGCCCCCAGGCTGACAGGGCCTTATTCTGTTCTGCTGCCACGGCAGCAAGGGCCATGCTGCCAGATCACGACGATGCTGGTGAGTGACATATCCAGACACACGTCACCAGCAAGTTCCCAAGGAGAAGAAATGTCCACAGATATTGGATTCTTGTCATTGTACCAAAAACTCATTTATTTTGAGCATCTTGTCTAAGAGGAGAAAATGTTGATGGTAACAAGAGCAATAGTTAAACAACTGTGCAGAATGGGAAGCGATGAAGACAAGGTCAACTTCATCAGGGGAAGGAAAACAAACAGCTCTGCTGCTGAGGAACGCCCCAGCCCAGATGCCTCCCTCCTGTGTTCCACCTGCAGGACGTTACTAGAAGGACCACATGAAAGTGATTTTAAAGTTTGAGAACATTTTCTCTTTAGACCTGTGGTCAGCAAACTTATTGTACAGGTCAGGTCAGGGAAGAGAAACAATTTAGGCCCCATTAAAAAAATAAAAAAAATTAAATCAGCAATCACAACATCCACAACTGTGCTTGCATGTTCTTTCACCGTCCTTCTGTCCGAGATGAGGAGAGGGGGCTTTTATTCTTTTCCATCGGGTCGTGGCTGTTTTGTTCCTTCAGTCTATTTTATTCCATGGGCCCAGCATTTGCAGTCCCACAAGCGCCTCCTCAGAGGCAGCCTCTGTTCAGAACCCAGCCCCGGGACAGCTATCCAGCCCTGGCTGGAGGTGGCCCAGAAGAGGAGGCAGGGCTGGCCAGTGTTTGGCCAGGGAGGCCATTCTAGGACACCGCACTAGTGAGTGAATCAATTTCATTGATTTTAGTTTCTTGTTCCTGAAATTTCATCAGGAAACAGATCACAAAGTCAAGTGGACCACGGGTCACTTATCTGTCTACTAGACTGTAAATTCCTTGACAGACTTGCCTTGCAGCCTGGTACATGATGTGACACATGATATGTATGTTTTATGCATATCTGAAAATATATTCTCTGATTGTTGACACGGTTTGTACATATCTAGCTTGTTCACTGGGACGTCCAAATCTGCTGTGTACTTGCTGATTTTTTGTTTATGTGTTCTATATATTTCTTCAATAACTGTGTTAAAATCTTTTGCTCTGATAGTGGATTTTGATATTTTCTTTCTGCAATTCTCTCAATTTTTGCTTTGTATGAGCCAAGACTACATTATTATGATCATACAGTTCAGGATTGTTATATCTTGCTGGCAGGACCGTTCCCTTCATCATTATGTAATGGCCACTTTTATCCTTAATGATGATTTTTGCCATAAGTTACCATTGACTCCTTCATTGCCCAGTGCACTTACTTTCTCAGATGAATGGAGAAGATGTGTAGAGGTGCATTTAGGCTCAGCAGCACAGGGAGCTGCCGATTTATAAAGCTCCACTCTCTCTTGGCCTCTGCTACCACATTCTCCTGGTTTTTTTTTTTTTTTTAAGCTTTTCTATTTTAGAAAAAAACCGTGAAAGACAATAACAAAAATAAATGCTATCATTTAAAAGTCAACCAAATTGTTTCTATTTCCTTTGAAAATCATTTATCTCTGAATAAAATACAAGCCCTCTCATTGTTCTTCATCAACTCACTTCTGCTCATCTTTCAATTCTCAGTGTAGACATCACCACCTCCAGGAAGCCATCCATGAATACCTCCCCCCATGTCCATCACCACATACACACTAATTAGGAGGCCCACTTTTGTGATCTAAGATCTTTCACATTACGAATGCTGTCTATCCACTGCCTTGCAACTGTACCTTCAAGGATGGGACCACATCAGCTTCCCTGTTGCATCGCACTCCAGGTCTGACATGCATCAGGTAGTTCATACATGTAGTTAAGCTCATCAGAAGAGATTTTGCCTGGTATTTCTCTTGCCTAACTTTGGGTATTTGTCAGCATTCAGTCAAGTTTTCTCCTGATTGTCCCTCCCTTGTTTCCCTTATACCACCTTGGCTTCAGCTCACACCTCTAGACCGACAACTTCCTATGTCCTTGAATCCCGTCCTTTCTCTGAGCTTGACAGCACATCTCAGGAGATCCAATAGATGATCACACTCGGTAGTCAGCACCCAAACACATGATCTCAAACCACGTGCGTCCATCCTCATGCCTCACAAACCTCTTCTTTCTCACAATGTCATTATTTTTTTTCTCCAAAGTCACTACCATTTTGAAGTCATTCAGTCTCATCTTTAAAAATCCCCTCATTTTTATTTATTTAGTTATTTATTTTGAGACAGAGTCTCATTCTGTCGCCCAGGCTGGAGTGCAGTGACACGATCTTGGCTCACTGCAAGATCCGCCTCCCGGGTTCACGCCATTCTCCTGCCTCAGTCTCCCCAGTAGCTGGGACTACAGGCGCCCGCCATCACGCCCGGCTAATTTTTTTTATATTTTTAGTGGAGACAGGGTTTCACCGTGTTAGCCAGGATGGTTTCGATCTCCTGACCTCGTGATGTGCCCGCCTCGGCCTCCCAAAGTGCTGGGATTACAGGCGTGAGCTACCGAGCCTGGCCCAGGATCCCCTCATTTTAACCCATTCCCAACCATGCAGTAAGCTCTGTTGATTTCTGCTCTTTAGATCTTGCTTTTGTCTGTCTCTACTTCTCTGGTGTTACTGCCGGGACCTACTCAAGGAGTTCATCCCTTGTGCCTGGAATGTGCATGCCACCTACCTGCACCGCTCTCTCCAGACTGTTTTTGTGGACCTTAGTCCTAACCACATCACCTCCTAACATCCCTCCCAGCTGCTTTTACCTCTCCCTGGTGCTGCCTTCTGCCCTTTCCTGCCAACCAGAACCCTCATTCCCTCCTCTGTGTTTCTCCTTTACCTGGACTCCCTTGCCACATCTGTCCATCAAGGAGCAAACTAAACTACCTAATGGGCATGGCTCTGACCAATCACAATGGACACCAGCCAGTCAGAATCCTAACAATGTCGGGATTCACCCTGCTGCCTCCTGGACAAAATCTGCCCAGTCTTCAAGATCCTGTCCAATCTTATCAGAGGTATGGTCACTCCAGTCTTCACTATTCTCACTCTCTCCTCTGGATCCCTCCTGCAGCTATCATCTGGGTCCCACCCATCAACTTATAATGAGAGAGGGGGCTTTGCTGTTTGCTAGAATGTCTTGTGAGTTTTTCCTTATTTCCTCAATCAGACTAAGAGCTCCTTGGGGCAGAGACTACACTTGACATCAGTGGTTCTCGTAAGTGTGGTACCTGAAACAGCAGCATCAGAATCACCTGGGAGGTTAGAAATGCAAATTCTCGGGTCCCACTTCAGATGTATTGAGCCAGAAGTTCTGGAAGTGGGCCTGGTAATCTGTGATTTAACAACCACCCTCTGGGTGATCGTGATCCACGCTCAAGTTTGAGAACATCATGTTACATAATGGGAAACTAAGGGCAAGTTCTCATGGTAAGATCTCAGTAAAGACTTACCTTGCTGATTGTTCACTGCATTATGCATCCTCCACAGTGCATGACATTAATTATGTGTGGCATGAGCACTTGGATTTGGATTCTGCATTTAGTAATCACTTGGTATATGACAGATTTGGGGCCAGGAAAATTCGTGTGAGTTTGTGATTTTATTCTTACAACAGTCTTGTTTGGTAAATATCATTATTCCCATGTAACAGATGAGGAAATTGAAACCCAGGGAGTTTGCAAGCCTGGCTTAAGTTTGCACAGTAGGCAGAGGCAGGGCTGGTATCTGAACCAAGGCTTCCTAATTCCACATGCAGTGCTCTTTATTTCAGTTCTTGCTGGGTGACTTGAGGTAGGTGCCTTGCTGTGGTAATGGTGATAACTTCCACGTTCCTTTGAATGCTGATGCCTAATAATAGCACTTACGGAAGGTTTCATTTGAGCTCTGTTCTGGAGGATAATTTTAACAAAATACTATATTTCGGCCGGGCACGGTGGCTCATGCCTGTAATCCCAGCCCTTTGGGAGGCTGAGGCAGGTGGATCACGAGGTCAGGAGACTGAGACCATCCTGGTTAACATGGTGAAACCCCGTCTCTACTAAAAATACAAAAAATTAGCTGGGCATGGTGGTGAGTGCCTGTAGTCCCAGCTACTCAGGAGGCTGAGGCAGGAGAATGGTGTGAACCAGGGAGACAGAGCTTGCAGTGAGCTGAGATCGCGCCACTGCACTCCAGCCCAGGCGACAGAGCGAGACTCCATCTCAAAAACAACAACAACAACAATAAAACTATATTTCATCAACTGACATTTTAATATCCTTGAAATTATGGTGCATTTTATAATCAATACCATATCATAGTTTAATGCTATGTCTTATAATCAGGAGTGTCTTAGATGCAATGCAATTCAGTTAAAAACATATGGTTCTTTCTATTTGGATAAAACTGTGTGTGTGCTTGTATTTCTCTGCATGCATGTGTGTGTCCACTGCCCTCTTGCATTTATTTACTTGTAACAAACATAACTGTTTAACACTGAACTCTGAGTTCACAAGGGCAAACATGTTCCTGTGCATGCTGGGCCTTTAAGATTCTCCTTGGACCCTTAGGAGGCACTTTTAAAAGAGAAGAAAGTGATAATTTACATTCTCCATTTCCCAGAGGAATAACACAGATCCAGCCTTCTCAATGCCATTGTCCACTCTCAGAAATGTCAAAATATACAAGGAAAAATGTGAAGCCGAGTCCACCTTTCCAAACAGTGGCCTGAACCACACCATGCTTAGTCAATACTTAGAAAAATAAGAAGTTTATTTGGTTAGGATTTAAAGCAGCCGTGACGATCTGTTATACATTTGCCACTTTGGTTGTTGCCCTTTGGAGGTGAGCACATCACTCTGCGCTGTATGTTTGTAAAAGCAGGAAGGAGAGAGGAATGAACTGAAGCCCAGCCACCCCCATTCCACAGCAGGCCCCCACAGAGAAGTGCATAGTTTTCTGAGTGCTGGTCTTGGTTTTGGCAAACATGTTATTAGCCATGCCATGTCCAAGCTTTCTAGTACTTTCTGAGCAACGTTGGAGAAGATGGTATTAATAAATGGGGTTTATTCTGAAATGGGGATTTGAGTTAAAATGCCTAACACCAAATATGTCATTCCACTTGGCAGACTCCATCAATAGTTCCTTTGCTTGCTGACTTACACACAAACCCCAGCATTCAAGACTCTGCAAAGCAAGACCCCACCTTCAATTTCACTACTTTATACCTCCCTTTCCTGATCTTGTTCTTCAACCAAGCTGGACAAGTTGGTATTTCTCAGCTCTGCCTTGCCTTTTCTTGCCTCTAGGGTTTAAAAGAAAATTTCACATCTCATGCTATTAAATTCTCTCCATTCTTAGATGTCCTTATCTCAGACATCATCCCTCTCAGGAAGCCTTCCTTGTTTTCTCCAATTGATCCAATCTGTCTATTCTTTGAACTTCTCCAATTTTCTTTGTGCCTAATATTTATTGCTTTCTTATTAATCTTCCCATAATCGTATAGTGATTCTTAAGGCCTGGTCAGTGCCACTCAGAATTCCCAGGATCCCATTCTAAACCTGCTGAACCCAGATAGATCCTCAGGACAGGACTCAGGAATCTGCATGTTTAATATGCTTTCTAGTAATTCTGTGTCTCCTGAAGTTTGAGGATCACTGGTGTGATGGAAGGCACTCCCATCTTATTGATAAATTATAAATCATTTTATGCATATTCAAGAGCAGAGGAGATAAATACTGTGTCTTCATGAAGCTGCCACTCAGCCTAACAATGATCAAAATAGGGCTAACATGGTTCACCCAGTCTCTCTGACCCCCATCTTGGGTTATTTTAAGCAAATCTCAGTTAATTTATCATTTCATCTCTAAATGTTCCTAAAACCACCCCCCCAAATATGTCCACAGCATACACCCTGAAAACCGCAAATACCTTCTAAGAGGGATTCTGCAGATGTAATGAAGATTGGGAACTTGAAGACAGGGAGATTATTCTGGGTTATTTGGGTGGGCCCAATCTACGAGCCCCTGAAGGCAGACAGCTGTCTCCAATTGGAAGAAGAGGAGGAAGGCAGGAGAGAAGTGCAGCACAAGGGGAAGTTGGAGGGATGCTGAGTGTGGGGAAGGTTTGCTGAGTTGCTGCTGGCTCTGAGTTGGAGGGGCCAATCTCAGAGCCAGAGGAGGCCTCAAAGGGCTAAGGGTGCCAGGAAGCGGGCAACTCAGACCGACCAGAGACCGGATTCAGCCAACAACTTGAATGGCTCTAAACTGGATTCTCCCCTGGAGCTTTCAGAAGGGAACACAGCCCTGCTGATGGCTTGACTGTGGCCTTGTGAGGCTGTAAGCAGAGGCCCTGCTGAGCCATGCTGTGCCTGCACTTCTGACCTATAGCACTGTGAGATAACAAACGAGTGGCGGGGTGTGGTGGCTCATGCCTATAATCCCAGCACTTTGGGAGGCCGAGGTGGGCGGATCATTTGAGGTCAGGAGTTCGAGATCAGCCTGACCAACATGGTGAAACCCTGTCTCTCCTCAAAATACAAAAATTAGCCAGGCATGGTGGCGCGTGTTTGTAATCCCAGCTACTCAAGAGACTGAGGCAGGAGAATCGTTTGAACCTCGGAGGTGGTGGTTGCAGTGAACTGTGCCACTGCATTCCAGCCTGGGCGACAGAGTGAGACTCCGCCTAAAAAAACAAACACAAGTGGGTGCTGTTTTAAGCTGTTAAAATTATGGCCATTTGTTATGATTTCAATGGAAAACTAATACATTTGGTGTCATGGAATATCCAGCCAGTATGCAAATCCGTCCTATTGTCTAAAAAACGCTTTTATCTAGTTGGTTTGTTTGAATTGGCATCTAAACAAGGTCCACACATCTAATTTGGTCGACGTTTCTGAAGCTTCTTTTGATCTATAAGTGGCTCCTTCTGTCTTTTCTCCCTCCTAGCAATTTATTTGTGGAAGGAACCAGGTCATTTTGAACTGAAGAATTGCTCATATTTTGGATTTTTCCATTTATCAACCTGTGGTGTAGTTTAAGAGGTTCTTTTGTCCTCTGTGTTTCCTTATAAGCTGGCAGTAGATTTAGCAGCTCGTTTAGATCCAGGTCTGATTTTTTGATGATTGGTAATTGTGCACACCTCCCCACTGTATTACATTGGGAAGCACCTGGTAGTTTCTTCCTTTGTGATATTAGGGTTGATCCATCCAATGTATGGTTTCCCATCAGTTTTTATGCCTAATAGTTTCTTCAGTCATTGATGATTATTGCCTAGAACTATTTCTTCATTAGGGGTTGCAGAGTGGTGAAATCCTGATATTCTAAATCTGTCATTTCTTTTTCATGTATTAGCTGGAATCTTCTAAAATGCACCAACCCTTCGGGTATAGTTCATACAGGAAAGCTCGAGTAGCTGCTTGATTCTGCAAAGATGCTGAAGACAGACGGGTCTGGGTTCTGATCTTGCTTCTGCTATTACTTGCTAGCTTACCTTGAGCAGGTTATTGTACAGCTTTGATGCTCAGGTGCCTTATCATAAAATTGAGACAGCATTGCAGGGTGTTTATGAGAATTCTGTAAATAACTTCATGTAAAAGCCTGGTACCTGCTGCAGAGTAAATGTTTACCCAATGTCTGCCAGGTCAGCAAAGCCCTCCTAGGATGGCCTCAGGATCCAGTGCCCATGGGGATCTTCCAGGGACACGCTCCATCCACCTCGTCCAGGGGAGCCTTGCTCCTGGTGCATTTGCCTCTTGGAGGACCATCCTTCCTTATCGGCCTCTCCAGGCCTTTCCTGGCTCTTCCCACCAGCTTCTCAGGGGCAGCCCTGAGGCTCTTGTCAATGTCTCCCTAGACCCTGCAGTGTGCAGTGGGTTTTATGTTCCACTGTGAGCATTTTCAGCTGGGAGCAGCAGAAGTGCAAGTGGCCCGGTAGGAGTGGGTGGCCTGATTGTCCTTCCAACCTGGCTGTTAACTGGCTGTGTGGCAGGTAGCTGCAGCACAGCTAAGAGATGACAGAGGTCCTGAGGCCCCTTCCAGTCCCAGCACCCCTCCTCATCCATGTCACAAGCTCAGCGAGTGGGCTGGGAGTTCGCCTGCTTCTGTTACTTCCCACAGGCCACCCAGTGGAACATTCTCCACTTTCAGGACTCCCCTACAAGGCTTGTTGTTCCTCTAGCCTGGCCAGGCTGAGTGACTGTCTCTCTAATGGCTGTGACCCTCTCAGGCCTGTTCTGCATAATCAGAGTAAATTGGAGGCTAAAATATTTGTCTGGCCAATTCTGATCAAAAATGCCCCTTGCTTTGATCTTTCAGTCAAAACAAGGTCTTCTCCCCGAATTCTGACGATATTGACCTTGAGCCACTTGTTCAGCTCGGAAAGCAGGATTCTCAGGGCTCATTAAGGCCCTTTTTCAGCCACGCAACCCTGAGAGGCCCCGGGCTTTGTGCTTTTGCTTCTGTAATGTAAATAGTTATTGGCAAGTGCGGAGTTTGGCCTGGAAACCCAGACTTCAGTGGTGCCAAACTGCTACCTGCCTTCTGTCTGCACATTCAGGATTTGGGTTGAACACCCCACAAAGGGACACCCAGAGCAAGGGGGCACTGAGAGGAGGGGTAGGCACCTGAGTGACAACACACTTTGGAGAGATTATGGGGATCAAGCAATCTTTTCTTTCAGTTTTCCTGCAAAGGAAATTAGCTCAGGAGTTTCAGCAGCTGGGCTCAGCTCCATAAGTGGCTGGTCTCAGTTGATGGTGCTAACTGAGAGAGGCCCACCTTACCTTAACCCTACCCTTTGCTTGTGCTAAGTGGGGAATCCTACAAAACTGTGATTGTAAAATCAGAGGCATGGGCATATGCTGGATAATCTTTCCTGCCTCTACCAAAGGGCAGTGAAAAACCATTGAAGATCAATACAATTTTTTTTATCATGAGTGTTATTTTTCAGTTGTCTCAAGACTGTTGGATAGGACATCTGTTGTTGTTGCTTTATCATCAGCCAACAATCTGGATTGCCTGGTCCTACAATGCTGATGACCAGAACTACTTCCACTCACCCTTACTCCAGCCATTGGGGTGGGCACGTGACCAGGCAGCCAAGTGCAGTTATCCCACCCCCTGGACCCCATGATTGGTTCTGAGACGGGCACTGGCCTGACCCAGGCCAATCAGAATCATTCAGTGAGCTTCTGGGCCTCTCGGTTTCCACTGGGCTATTGAGGTGGTTTGATGTAAGATTGAGCTATGTCCCTGTTGGGACTCAGAAAACAATACCTCAAAATAAAGGCTTCAGCAGCAGCCTCAGAAGCGAGTTTTTCTCTGACCATCTCCTGCCCTCTTGTCTCTTAGTTTCATTGTTTCTCAAGGACAGTCATAGAAACTAGAATCCCTCTTCCCCAGGGCAGGTCACAGAAACCAGAACTCCTTTGCCCCAAAGCCAGGTGCAAAACCTAAAAGTATTACTCTAACTTTCCCCTGCTTTTCTGTGTAAAACTGGCCATAAAGAAATGATCTGACCTACCTTGTTTGAGTGTAGGTCATAAGGCCCCTTTCCAGAGAGGGTCCTGCCCCACATCCAGAAGGAGGGAATGTGTGCTCACAGAGGCCAGGAAGAATCTAGACAGGCAGGCCTTGTGGGTTTCCCTGCTCCCTCTATTCGAATTGGATCTACCTTTTCTGTCCAATCATATTTCCCCACATCTGTCCATACTTTGTTGAACCTAAGCATAAAAATGGACCATTTCCCCTGTATCTTTGAGTCTTCATTCTGAAGGCCCCCATGTTATGTAAAACTATGACCAAGTAACTCTGTATGCATTTTCTCCTATCAATCTGCCTCTTGTTAGTGATTTTCAGGGAAAGTTCAGACTGTAAAGGGGGGGGTTTCCCTTGACCCCCATACCCCCTTCTCCATTGTCCCACCGTACAAAGGGAGCCATCTGCAGCTGGAGAGGTCAGAAGGAAGCTGAGTCAAAACATGGTGATGTGTCACTGGGGCTAGCTGTAACTCCCCCAGTTACAGGAGTTGAGTTTTTTTGGGTCTATGTCACTTGCAAATAAGTGAGTTTTGACTCAGATAGGGGTTATAAATCCAGACCTGTATTCAAATTCCAGTCCCCTACCCATTTACTGGCTGTGTGAATCTGGGCAACTTGCTTGACTTCTTTGAACATGTTTCCTTATCTGTCAATGGGGAAAATAGTACCTCACAGGGTTGCTGTACAGAATGAATAAGATAATATAATAGATAGTAAGTGCTCATGGCAGCAGCTGGCACACAGTAGGTACTCAAGAAGTATTTGTTGAGTACATAAAGTAGTATTTGTTGGATTAATCTGAGGAATGTTTTAATTCAGAGATTAACATTTTCTTCTCCAAGGAGGTCAGGAATACTATTGGTGCATAGTACATAGGTGGGCTAGGGCCACCAGCAGCCATGAAGTTAATAGCATGCAACTCTTCTTAGATCATTAATTTTTTTTTTTTTTCCAGATGGGGTCTCACTGTGTCACCCAGGCTAGAGTGCAGCAGCATGATCATAGCTCACCATAATCTCCAGTGTCTGGGTTCCAGTGATCCTCCTGCTTCTGCCACAGAGCAGCTGGGACTACAGGCATGCACCACTCTGCCTGGTTAATATTTAGCTGGTTTTTTGTTTGTTTTTTCTTTTTTCTTTTTTTTTGTAGATTTGGGAGTCTTGCTATGTCACCCAGGCTGGTCTTGAACTCCTGGCCTCAAGTGATTCTCTCACCTTGGCCTCCCAAAGCACTGGGGTTACAGGTGTGAGCCACCATGTCTGACCAAGTTAATTGATTAATACATTTTCTATTAAAAGAAAATAGACCTATCATGGAGTAGAATATAAATACAAGACTCAAAACACTCTTTGCATGGAGAATGACACTGTCCTTTTCCACCAAGTGTGCTCTGATGCAGGGTTTTCCAGGTGCTGGAGAGGAGCCCCGTGGCCTAGGAGCTGGAAACAGTGGCTCCAGCCTGCCTCAGTGACTCTGTAAGGTCTCAGGAGGCCATTTAAACTCTCTTATTTTTTATTCCTCATCCAAAAAATGAATATATTTGTCGCCAAAATTTTCTCTGAGTTCGCACCAGTTCTAACATCCCATCTTACCACGTGTTAGTGAATTCCTTGTTAATGAGTGTTAAAGAGGGGACTGAATGAATTAATTTATTAGTTATAGGGTTTAACTAGCTTAATTCTAGGTCCAATTTTGTGATTCTGCTCTGAGCTTTCCTCATGTATAATGTAATAATTTATGGTTAAGACAGACATTTTCCAGAAGTATAGTATGTCTAAATTTTTATATTAAGTACATATGAATTATATAATTTTATATAAATTTTATATTAATAATTGAATTTAATTCATTTAGTATTAATTTTTAATACTTATCATATGTAATAATATTGGCCACAATCACTTTTGCACCATCCTAATACATATATGCCATAATGCTGTATCATTAATACTATATTATATAATAATACAATATCTAATCAAACACTGATTTTAATACAAATTATATGTATTAATTTGACAGTGTGTTTAAAGCCAAAAGAAAGTTGGTTGGGCATAAACCTAAGCAGGGCACTTCTCTGGGAATTTATAGGGAGAAGATGAGAGTTTTCTTAAACTTGGAAGGTCAGTGTAAAGCTTTGCCTGGTAGGGTTGGAAGGAGAGAAGAGGGCTGTGACAGAGACATTTATGCTTGCCAAATATCCTCCACACTTCCCAGCCTCCTCTGAGGTTGGGCAAGGCCATGTGTCTAGCTACAACCATTCAACTGTGAGTGGAAGTGACAGGTGTCACTTCCAAGCTGAGGTCAGAAGAAACTCCTGAGAGACCCCCTGGCTGTCTTCTTCCCCTGCCTTAGGGACGGTAGAAGTATGTTTTGAGATGGTGGAGATGCAAGGTGTAAACCACAAACATCTTTGAGACACTGCTGACGGGGAACTACCAGATGCATGTGCCAGACTAACTTTGTTTTTTACATTTTAAATGATAAATATATACACTTTTAAATCCAAGTCAAATTAACTTTTAATATATGCATGCACATTTTAAAAGTTTTCTTTGTGAATGTATTCAATTTTTTTTTTTGAGACGGATTCTCACTCTGTTGCCCAAGCTGGAGTGCAGTGGCATGCTCTTGGCTCACTGCAACCTCTGCCTCCCGGATTCAAGTGATTCTCCTGCCTCAGCCTCCTAAGTAGCTGGGATTACAGGCGTATGCTACCATGCCCAGCTAATTTTTGTATTTTTAGTAGAGATGGGGTTTCACCATGTTGGTCAGGCTGGTCTCGAACTCTTAACCTCGTGATCCGCCTGCCTCAGCCTCTCAAAATTGCATTAGCAGTCCAAATTGTTGATATATAATGGCAATAAAAGAAAAAATATTAATTAATTGACTTTAGATCAGACTAACTGATTCAAGTTTTTATTTCAGGGCTTACTGTGTGTTTTACACCAAATTTTAAAATGTAATTTTGTATTACAAAACAATAATCGTTAAAATATGATTAGTTGGTTAAATTTCCCTACATAATCATATGCAAATAATTTCTGGGAGTAATCCCATGGAAATCCACTATATAAACAAGGTAACAATTACAATTCCCTAAGAAAACTGAATAAAAATTTAAAACATTCTTTAATCCTATGGAGAACAAAGTAGGTATTAAATTCAGGAATCATGACAAGTGACAGTGAAAGCTCAATCTATGATTCTTTTTCAATAAATTATGTACCTTTGTTCTAATTAATTAAATAAGGCCAATTCTTTCCCACTTTGGTTTTAACAGGAAAATGTTGAGGATGCTTTAATTGTATGCCATGCCGTCTTTCATCACCTGGAGGTATTGCCTATGTATCAGCTGACTTCCAATATGTCTTTTCCTCCTTCACGTCTTGGTCTTTTTCATCTAGGCATGTCAATAAGGACAAAGTGTCCATAAAAGTGTCATCTTTGAGAAAATAGCAACTTTCACTTAGAAATAATCTAGTGTGTTACATCACTGAGATTTTGGGGTAGTTATTACCACAGCATAACCGAATCTATGCTAACTGATGATGGACTCATGCTTATTGTTATTCTTTCCGACCACAGATCAAATTGTTGACTCACTAGCTGCAAACAGCTAGAACCAAGAGAAAAGCTGAATTTCTGCCTGACCGTCCCCACATCTATATAAAGACTCTTCTCAGGCTGGGCGTGGTGGCTCACACCTGTAATCCCAGCACTTTGGGAGGCCGAGGTGGGCGGATCACCTGAGATCAGGAGTTTGAGACCAGCCTGGCCAACATAATGAAACCCCATCTCTACTAAAAATACAAAAATTAGCTGGGCATGGCAGTGGGCCCTGTAACCCCAGCTACTCAGGGGGCTGAGGCACAAGAATTGCTTAAACCCGAGAGGCGGAAGTTGCAGTGAGCCAAGATTGCACAACTGCACCCCAGCCTGGGCAACAGAGCAAGACTCTGTCTAAAAAAAAAACAAACAAAAAACCCTTCTCTTTCTTCCTTTCATTGCTTTTCTCCTCCACTTCCCAATCTTAAATATGTTAATTCCCTGACTTTTCTGGTTCTCTCCTCTGCTCTTATAGGACACTGGACGTTTAATGTGGTTTGGCTGTGTCCCCACCCAAATCTCATCTTGAATTGTAGCCCCCATAGTTTCCACATGTTGTGGGAGGGACTCGGTGGGGGGTAATTGAATCACAAGGGTGGGTCTTTCCCATGCTGTTCTTATGATAGTGAATAAGTCTCATGAGATCTGATTGTTTTATAAAGGGGAGTTCCCTTACATAAACTCTCTTGCCTGCCGCCATGTAAGACATGACTTTGTTCCTTGTTCACCTTCAGCCATGTTTGTGAGGCCTCCCCAGCCACATGAAGCTGTGAGTCAATTAAACCTCTTTCCTTTATTAATTACCCAGTGTCAGGTATGTTTTTATTAGCAGCATGAAAACAGACTAATAAAACGTATCTCTTATGGCCCTTATTACACTACATTGTAATTTTTGATTATATACCTGTCTCCCAAGTTGGACCATGTCTTGGTCTGCTTGGTCTGCCGTAACAAAATACCTTAGACTGGGTGGCTTATAAACAACAGAAATTTAGTCTCACAGTTCTGGAGATTGGGACATCCAAGATTAAGGTGCTGGTGATTCCGTGTCTGGCGAGGGCCTGCTTTCTTCATAGATGGATGTGTTTTCACTGCAACCTCACAGGGTGGAAGGGGCAAACAGGCTCCCATGAGCCTCTTCCCTAAGGGCACTCATTCCATCATGAGGGGTCTACTCTCATGACCTGACCACCTTCCAAAAAGCTCATCTCCTAATACATCATTTTGGGGGGCTAGGATTTCAACATATACATTTTGGGGTGATGCAAACATTCAGTCCATAGCAGACCACAAGATTTTCATGGGCAGGGACTGAATCTAATTCTCCTTCCTGTGCCCGCATGTAGCATGCTCCTGGGGAGGGAGTGAGGAGATGAGCATTTCCTGTGATACTCTTACTTCCTCAGTTCCTGGTTCTGGCTTCTGTGAGGCTCTCTGCTTGTTCCTCCCTCCATTCTCATGAGCAGAAGAGACACTGCTGGGGTTGATGCGGAGAACAGAAAGCACCAGGCTGCAGTGCGACAGGTGAATGGATGGGGAGGGCCAGCCTACCCAAGACCTCCTACGACCCAGGAGCCATGTGGGATGTGCAGTGAGAACAACTTGGGAAGATGCTTAGTTACGACAGAAGCTTCACCTCTGTTGTGTCATTTCCGGGGGTTGTGAGATGGACTTAGAAGGAATCCAAGATGAGTTTTCCATTAGAAGAATTGTCTTTGGTGACTTGGGAAAAGGTTTAGTTCAGCATCGAACAAGATTTTTCTTTTCTCCTAATTAATTTATTTCCTGCCAAAGAAATTGACCGTGTTCCTTTAAACAGCACCAACCCCAAAGCAAAGTGTCCCTGGAGGGAGTCATGGGATCAATTTTCCAGCCGGAGACTATGCAGCCTGGCTATACAGGCTTCAAGCTTTTAATTTGCTTATACATAGAGTGGCTTGAGCTCTATACATCACCAAATCAATGCAAATCAGTTTACTTGAAGCTGGTTCAATTTTAAAAGAATTTCATTAACCAGCAATAAAAGGCCCAGGTTAATATAATTACTACAGGATCCCAAGCTCATCAGGAAGGATTCCTTTTCTATAATGATCTTAACATTTATATTATGGCATTTTCTAAGGAAAACAAAAAAGCATGCTAGAGGGAGATGCTGAAAATAATGCTTTTTACTCCTGGAATTCAGTGTTGGAACTACCATTAAAGAAACTTCCCAAATGTCAAAGACCTTGGGGAGGAAATGTATTCATTTAAACATCCATATGTGGATGTCTATAGATACACACCCCAAGACACATGTTCACTGCATTATCTAATGCACACAGGATAGTAACCACTCAAAGGCAGAAGAGACCTTAGTGGCATTTAATACAATCGCTTGATTTTACAGAAGAAACGGACGCTCAGAGACCATAACTGGTGATCAGAGGTCAGCCATCTGGTTAGAGGGCCTGGAAAGCAGAACTTCATTCCCCTCTCCCTTACTCCCCACTGGTGGCCATGCCTACTTCACAGCAGGTGGTCAGAGGTGCAGTGGGAAATTACCTCCCTGGAAGTGCTTTTAACAAAAAAGAAGGAAATTCTGCAATATGCAACAACTTGAATGAAACTGGAGGACATTATGCTAAGTGAAAGAAGTCAGACACAGAGGGGCAAGTGCCGCCTGATTCCACTTCTATGAGGTATCTAAAGTAGCCAAACTCATAGATGCAGAAAGCAGGATGGTAGTGGCCAGGGGCTGGGGGCAGGGGAAATGGGGCATTTGCTAATTGATGGGCATAAAGTTCTAGTTAAGCAAGATAAATCCTTCTCTAGATCTGCTGCATGACATTGTGCCTGTGGTCAATGACACCGTATAAAACACAGATTTGCTAAGGGGGTAGATCTCATGTTGAATGTCCTTACTACAGTAAGATAAAATTTTAAAAAATTGTAAAGGGCCATTTGGAGGTAAGACATTATATATTTTTATATGCAGAAGTGGGCCATCTCCTTTGGTGACTTGGAAAAAGGATTAGTTCAGCATCGAACGTGGCTTTTCTTTTCTCCTGATGAGTTTATTTCTACTGGAGAAGTTAAATGTGTGTCTTTAAACAGTTCAAGCAAGGTGTCTCTGGAGGGAACTGTTCTAAAGGGAACTTGAATTCCATCTCACCAAGATTTCACCCCAGTGTTAACCCCCATACTAACTCCATCTCCTGGAAAAATGTTAATCTGATTTGTCTCAGACCCGAGTTCCTAGTGGGCTCTTATTGACTTTGAGGTGGGATTGGTGGCTGTAAAGGTCAGCACCCTGCACCATGCTCCCACACTTTCTAGATCCTGTCCCATAGAGTAATAGTAAGCCCGCCACATTCCCTGGGTGGCCCACCCACATTGTCTTTCTGTGTTTCCTCCTCTCCTGACCATATGACTTGGTGGCCAAGGCAACCTGGAGTCACCCTGTATGCAGCCCACTCATCTTCAATCAGAAGACAAGAGAACAGGAACTGAATAAAGGGCCTAAGCCTCAGGGTCAAGCTCTAATTCAGCTTTTACTGAAGAGCCCTGGATTAGGAATATCAAAACCTTGCCCCATAATCATAGAGCAGGTCCTTTGTTTCCACCTGCTTGGAAACTTGGAGGGGAAGAGGAGTGAGGGGAGCAGGAGCCAGTCATTCCTAGGTTTTATGATGAAAATCTAAGCCCAGCAGCCCTTATCCAAAATGCCTGAGGCCAGAAGTGTTAAAGAATTCACAATAGTTCTGCGATCACTAAGCTATAGAGTGGGTCCAAACTGTTCAGTCAGAGTTGAATATCAGTGTGGCCTGAGTTAGAGAAAGTTGAATTGATATGGGGACAATATAGGATTTAACAAGGTATATAGATTTGCTTCTTTTAGATACTTTTATACAGAGCTAGAGGGCTGCAGTCTGGACCACTGATGGGCAGACAGGGATTTGGGCTGAGTGGCTTCCCAGGGCAGCCTGTGTCGCCTGCTCATATTAGCCTTCCTGTGCTGTGGTGTGATGGTGATGGGCCTGTGCTCTGCAGGCATTTGAATAGTTTGAAACCCTACTCACTTCTTACTCCTCACCAGTAACAAATTATGGGTAACAGCATTTTCTTCCTGTTCCTTCAGAGCCGGGGCTGACCCTGGCTCCTGCCATTGCTGGTCCTGAGCTGCCTCATAATCTGCTTGGGGTCCCTTTGCTCTGCCTACACCTGTTCAAGTGAAACCCCCGACATGGAATTGTCTTTGCTGCAGGGGTTCTGGCTGAGACCCCCAAAAGCGGTTCTTTTAGGAGCTTCAACATGCATCAGTAGCTTATCGATATCAGTCTGTAGCATACTTTTTAAAAGAGAAAACAAACACCCAAAGGATACATTGGGTCCTTCTGATATATCTTGAAATTTCAGTGACTTGTGTTTGCTGTTCACAGGAAGCAAATCAAGGGCGTCTGCAGCGGGCACAGCACTGCAATGCGGTGGTAGCAACCCCCCCATGTGTACAGGTGTGGAAAATGAAGCTTTCAAGCATGGCCTGTCTCATCCCAGACTGGCTCCCATTCTGTCTGCTGCTTATATTTTGAGTACAAGGAAAGCCCAATGGGACTTCTTTCCTGGAAAGCCTCCCTGGGCCAGCAAGAGCAGATTTGGGATTTCAGTTGTGGAATGCATTTTTCTGGAACTCCACTGCACATTTCAGGCCATGGTAATGTTCTGCTTTAGCAAGGGCTTCTTCAATTCTCCAGGTAAGAATGAATTTTCCCTAGGGCCAGCAAGAGCCACAGAAAGGAGTGGTTTCTCTTTCTTGAACCAACCCTTTGGAATCGTCTTGGGATGCCGGCAGTGCTCTGGAACAAACAGAGAGCGATGCTGGGCTCTAAGGTCTGCCCCAAGCAGTGGTGGAAGCCACAGAGGACAGGGTCTGGTGGAGACAGATGTGGGGGCGTGAGGAGCCGTCTGTCCTCAGTTCAGCCAGCCTTTCTGTTGTGTCTGCCTTTTGCTGCCTCAACCCCCACGGCCTGGGCTAGCGCCACTCTATTTTTAGTTCACATTTCACCTTTCTGTCAGTGGGGCTGCTTTTCCTAGCATAGGAAAACACACTGCAGCCATGGTTTCAACAGCCAGCCCCCTCACCTTCTCAACTCCCACTGACCTGGGTGGAGGAGAGAGGCACACAACGGGGCGGCGCAGAGAGGGCCCTCTGGGGGAGTACTATGGCTTATGAGGAAGGTACTCATGGCTTGGGGACTCTTCAAGGGTGCGCAGTGAAATTGTTTGCCAGGACACCCCAGGACACTGTCCTGACCACAAAGGAGAATTCGGGCCAAGGGAGCCACCGGATTGGATCAGTGGCCATCCAGACTTGGTGGAGGAAGGCAGGCCTGTGGCTTTCCTGCCGCTAGTGCAGGACCCATTTGAAGACCCCGAAAAGTGCAGCTCACCTACATCGTCTTCATTCTTGATGCTCTTGACCAGGATAGAGAAAGAAAAAAAAAAAATCCATATGTTGAATTTCCGTTACCTATTGCTAGTATTGAGAATTTTGAAATATGGAAATGTAGCAGGAAGAAAAAGAATTCAATCCGTATGCTGCCACCTAGGTACCATTGCTGTTAGCACATCTGTGTACTTACTGCTAATCCTTTTGAGTTACATTTTTTTTCACATAGTTATAATCAGATGATAAATACATAATTACAAATAGTAGTTATGAAAAGCTTATTCCTTTTTGATTATAAAGCTAAAGGTACATTGCGTATGTCATTTAGAAAATGTACTCAAAGTAAAAAAAGAAGCAAAATATTTCCCATCTTTTATCTCTGATGGATAATCACTGCTAATTTATTGGCATATGTCTTGACAGCTTTTTTTCTATCCATTTTTAAACATAGTCAAGATTATATTGTGTATTTGATTTTCAAGCACACTCAATGAAGGAAATTCACAATTTCTGGCAGGAAGATTATATGATGAGGATATCCGTTCCTGATCGTTATTAATTAGAAAGCCCAGTGATTCAGTTCATTAAGCAAATAACTCTGAAAGATGCAAAATGACTCCAGCTCTTGGACAATAAGCATTGATCATCTATGCTGCTACACAAAGCTGCATTTAAGCATTTATTTGAACAGTTCTCCTGACAAAGTATTCCAACTCTGTAAAACATTTTGTCACTGTTAGAAAGTGATGGAACAGAACCCACGGTCATGAAATGCAAGTTTTCCTCTACACGAAAGGAAGAAGTGGAGTTAGAAATACATTTCTTATTGTTAGAAAGAAGCAGGAACTTTAACAGGGCCAAGTTAATGCTATTAGATTGGTGCAAAAGTAATTGCAGTTTTTGCCATTGAAAGTAATGATGAAAACCACAATTACTTTTGCATC
This sequence comes from Theropithecus gelada, assembly GCF_003255815.1. Classification (NCBI taxonomy): domain Eukaryota; kingdom Metazoa; phylum Chordata; class Mammalia; order Primates; family Cercopithecidae; genus Theropithecus; species Theropithecus gelada. Next base: position 77,412,584 of record NC_037670.1, read on the forward strand.
AACCAAATAGTTTGCAGAATCTACCTGCAAAACATAATCCAAGTAACTGCCTGAGTCTGGCACCCAATTGAATGAAGGAAAATGCTTTAAGGTTGCTAATTTGATTGCTCTCTTTGTTAGTGTATGCCTTCAATCATTTTGCTCCGTAAAGACACATAGATGCTATATAACCAGAATGTCTTTCCCACTTGAAAGACACCTTGTCTGCATTTTCCATCACCTTTTTCCTCCTTGGAAATTTGTAGTGGAATTTTGTATTCTGGTCTTCAGAATTGCACAGTTGCTTGAGGCCAGCTTAAGTGTTACTCCTTTGCATGCAATTTAGCTGTATGTGGGACTTTAAAAAATTTGTTATTGAAATTAAAATATTTTTCCAAAAATATGTAGACATGGATTTATTTTCATTGATTTTGGACTAGTGAAGCCTCCTTCATCCTGAACAGTGGAACATCCTCTTTCCCCCAGGGAACGTCTTTAAAAATTATATCGTTAACTAAAATGTTTTAATTTTTTCTACCTCAAAGACACCTGTAGTGTTTATAGGTGATTGTCACTTTCCTGTCCTCCTTACTTCTCATATCTTTTTTCATTTTCATCTCTTTGTCCTGGGCCTCTGCATTCTAGAGTAGTTTCTCTAGTTTGTCCTTCATATATTGGTTCTGTTTCTTGCAGCCTCTAATCTACTCCCTGCTGCCCACAATGAGGATTTTAATTCTTTCATTGTCTTTTTGGGTTTTGTTCTTTCCTCTATTGTCTTTTTCATCTCTCTTTTTAGTTATCATCATGTTGTCTTTTTATCTCAGCCTGTCTTTTCCTTATTTATCTTTCTGTTTCATAAACATGGATACTCTTTTCTTACATCCAGTTAAGGAGGCCAAGCACTCCCTGAAAAATGTCCTCTTGTTCAGACAGAAGATTCCTTTCAGAGGTTCACTATTCCTCATAGTGTTCAATGCAATGTTTCTTTTTTCTTGGTCTCAAATATTTGTTTCATGTTTTTCCATAATGGTCTGTTTTAAAATGCACTCACCCTTCGTCATAGGGAAATCTAGTGAGATTCAGTGTTTTTCATCAAACATGTGGAATGTGTTTTCCTCGAGTTGGATTTCTGTCCCTTTGGGTGGTATCACATCTACACCCAGTGGGTATTTGGTTTGCACACTTTCAGTCCTAATCCCAGTATCTTTATTCATGGGGGATTGGCCACTGTCAGTCTTAGTTTTTGGTAGAACTCTCAGTTTTCATCTTCTAGATCCCCAGGTGATTCAGCAGAAACTGAGAGCAACTAGGTAATATGTTCTTGCTACAGAGAATATTGAAGGCAGGAATACCTATTTTGTGCCCAAGTCTTTGGTAGGTGGAGTGTATAGACATCTCACTGAGTTCTTTCAAGTTCCATTTGAAGTCAGTATGATCCCTCTCTTAGAGTGAAAGAAGCGTGTTTCACTTTAAGAAAAAGATGGGGCATTAGGAAGGAATACCAAGCTTTTTGACCTATAGCAAAATTACAAATGAAATGTTTCATACCAAAAAGATATTTGCCAAAAAAATACAAATTGATTTTTCAAAGGTTAGATAATTTTGTAAGAAAGTAAGAAGATGTTTTCACCAACTGTCTAGAAACACAGAAAAAAGTAGGAAATTAACCATGGTCTAAGTAGCACAGCTATCACAGATGGTGAAATAAGAATTTTTCAAAATCTAGATTTAACAGAGACTTTTCATCCTTTAAAGAAAATTAAATTACCTTAATTTAAAATATATATTATAGTCCAAAGTCAAAACTGTTGTGGAAATGCCTGGCCTTTCCAATTCACACACATAAAAAACACTTTTTAAAGATGATCATGTTGGCTAGAATTTAGAGCTAGAGACTTGAGGAACATGTAAATAATTTACAGTAGAAACTCAGTATTTTTTCTCTCAGCCACATGGCCAAAGCTCAAAGATATAGTGCTCTCAGCACCAAGGGATAGTCTGAACATGGTAATTCAAACGCCAGAAGATTCCAAGTTAGGCCCTATAAACGAAAGTGTAGGGACAGCCACATCCACAGGAAGACTCAGCTAAGGGGACTTTATGAACTCTGGGGCTTCCCTTCCCTGGTGGTAGGCCTACTTTGAAATCCTGCATCCCTCACCATCAGGAACAGCACCAAACTTACCCCCTAAGGCTTTGCCATGCAAGTAATCTGGAATTCGTACCAAGATACTGAGGGGCATGGAAGCATGGTTTTCACACTAGCCCAGCAGGTGCTAGGAGTCTCAACTCCCTAAAATGAGGTGGTGATGCCGTGTGTCAGGAAGGGAGTCCAGAGGGACCTGTGCAGGTGCTCATGTTTCATCCAAAAGTTGGACCCTAAAAGCTGCTGGCTACCCTTTGGGGAGAAGTTTGAGGTCAAGGTAAGAAAATGCCTACCAGGACTATAGAGAAATGACAGAAAAAAGATTTATACAGCACAAACAACTACTGATACAATTTCCAAAGCCTTACATTCACTTTGTGGATGTTTCCTTGTCTCCAAAGAGGAGATAAATGCACAGGTCAGTCTGCAGAGCAAGGAAGATTATCTATGTGGATCTCACCTGACCTTGTCATCTTCCTATTTAATAGGGGAGATCCCCTTGTCAAACATGCATAGTTTTGGGTTTCACCTCATGGAGGAGTGTTGGCAACACCAGATAGTTCAATGTTGGTAGCTACTGAGGTCTGACACTCATTTTACTACAGAGTTATTGGAGCTTGGCAAGGGATAGACTTTATTTAGCTGTAAGTTATTTATAATTTATCATAATATGATAAAAGCTGATATTAATTTACTTCACCTGGTATATGAACCAGTAATTTGTGATGCTGCTAATAAAGATTTAAAACACAGGGTTATATTTGTGACTCATTACAAGATCCTACAGCCTGGGATATTGTTATTGAAAATGATTTCATTAAATATGAGACACAAATGCTTAAGGAAATAGGTAAACGATCGATGCCAATGCTAAACTAAAGCATTAAAAGACCAAATAAAAATGATTTCACCTTTGCCTCAGGGTTCCTACTTGAGAGAAGATCTGCAGGCTGCCAGGTTTGCAGATTCTATGCTGCTCTCTAGGTTTCCCTTCCCAGGTGTGCTATACTGTAGAAAACAGCCTTTTGGCTGGTGATCTTCCTAGACCTGGTTCAAGCTCATTCACTGAATCCCAGTGGAAACAAGCAGAGAAATAAGCATGGCAGTTTGTAGCAGCTAAGAGCTGAATTCTAATTCCAGTGGCTCTGCTCTTGACTTGCTGTATGGACTCTGTGAATCTCATTTTGCTCTGTTGTAAAGCAGAGGTATTTAATCAAGTCCTTGAAGGAGCCTTGTGTGAGCTGGTGTTTGGGTAGGTGGAAAGCAGCACATGAAGTCCAGTCAGCTGCCTTGAGACGGTCCCTGTGTTTAAGCTAGACCCATGCCAGGCTTCATCCAGAGTTAGTGGCTTCACTGCCAGTTGCAGGGGGTGCCTGGGCAGGCTTTGGCATTTGTAGGACAATGCATGAGGATGGTTCTAAAATGCTGAAGACCCAGGTTCTTTGTATTCTATTGTCCTTCTCTCCAAGGAGGGAGCCTAGGCATGGGGAGGGCCCACTGGGCTGCAGAACCAGGAAGGTCTTCTCCACAGTTGCAACACTGAAATAGGTGGTGCAGAGTGTTGAGCTGAAATAGACAGCCAAAACCAGATAATTCATCCAGGGGGAAAAGGAGCAAGAGCCAAGGACAGAATTAAATGGTGCCCAGAATGTCATGGAGTTGAGGCATACTGGCATGAACAGATGCCTGGAGGAGTCCCTAGGAGAAGAGCAGGTGCTTGTAGCACTTTTATTCTTTCCCATAGCGCTTTCTAATGCCAATCTTATGTTGTATCATGTAGACAATCATGGGGGTTGAAACTGACCAGAGATATAATCCAGAGACATGGACACTTTGCCTTATGTTTTCAGCACCCGCTTAATATCAAAGTCAGAATTCCCCAGCTTCTAAATGTCCATGTCCTGACTACTCAGGCTTCACAAGCCAGTGAGTATGGAGGTGGCTGCGTTAAGCGGACCCTTGAAGGCTATGAGTTCCACAACTGATCTGTAAGCATTTCAGTTTTGGGAAGAGTTTCCCTCCCTGACCTGTATCATCTGGAAAGTCTCAAGGGATGCATGCATGAGTCTGAGAATCAGTTCTGGTCATCGCTGGCTACTATGGCTGGTAAACAGATGGCCCTGTAGGTATCTCAGAGATGCCCCTCTGAACCAAACCCTGACCTGCTGCCCACACCATTGCCCAAGGGTAGAAGAGCTGGGCCACTGGGGCTTTCTGAGGCTCAGGGTCAAGGAAACCTGACCACCCTCAGGGCAGCTGCAGCTGGTAGGCCATCCCAAGTTTCAGTGCTAGAAAGCTGCAACCCTTCTCAGCCTCTGCACATGGAATCCAAGTTGCTCTCCCGGAGATGCGAGCACCACCCACTCCCTCACCTACCCCCACCTCCCTTGACGTTAAAATCAGCTGAGGGCAGAGCAAGACTCTTCAAGCCCCCTCGAGTGACACAACTCTTTTATCCCAGGATATATACCTGACACTTAAGTAGCAGCATGTATATGGCAGGGAATTGGGGTCATTTTGTGCACAGAATCTCACTTACTCCTCGTGTGGGGTCCCACAGCTGGGCTGAGCTGCAGCATCAGATTCCTTGCCCCTCATGATGAAGTTTTGCTCAGGGGATTCTGCTGTCTTTCTCATGGTCTGACTTCAATTTAGACCAGGATTCCTATCAGACCCAAAATGCTACTCTTGGATCATTCATTTTTTCCACTCTCTGAGTGACTTGGACTCACAAAACTCACAAAAACTGCTCCCACAAGGAAACCAGGATGCCAAGCACTGGTGGAAAAAGAGCAAATTGTCAAAGGGGCATTTGGAGCATTTGACCTCCTGACTTCACTGGGACCAACTCGGTCTGTCATTGTCTATAGACATTTAAGTCCGAATTCTGTCAGGATTCGAATTTGTTGTTTTTATTATTTTATTTTTATGTATTGCTAGGAAATGCTTGGCACCGGTTTAAGTCAGAGGGTGTAACTGACCACAAGGTAGACAGTTTTTGTTTTTGTTTGTTTGTTTGTTTTTGAGACAGAGCCTCGCTCTGTCACCCAGGCTGGAGTACAGTGGTATGATCTCGGCTCACTGCAACCTCCGCCTCCCAGGTTCAAGCAATTCTCATGCTTCAACCTCCCAAATAGCTGGGATTACAGGCATGTGCCACCATGCCTGGCTGATTTTTGTATTTTTAGTAGAGACCCCCAGGCTTTCACCATGTTGGCCAGGCTGGTCTTGAACTCCTGGCCTCAAGCAATCGACCCTCCTAGGCCTCCCCAGGTGCTAGGATTACAGGTGTGAGCTACCGTGTCTGGACAGGTAGGCAGTTTTATCACCAGCCATGAGGCCTGGCCTTGGGGATGTTAATGGAACTACTGTGGGGTGACCAGTACTGGAAGAGGAGACTGGATTGGGTTTGAAAAGACATAATGTAGTGGTGAAGCATCTGGCCTGCCCATGTTCAACTCCCAGCCCTCCCACTCACTGGTTGTGTGACCTTGGGCCACTCACTTTGCCTTTTGTGCCTTGGTTTCTTCATCTACAAAAGACAGACAATACTAGTGTCTACTTTATGGGGTTATTGTGATGATCAAATGAGTTAATCTTGTAAAATGCTGGGCCTGGTATCTTAAACAATAATTAATCTTGCAATTATTATTGAGTTTTAAAGTCATCAAACACATCAAAACTCCCTGAACATTAAATCACCAAGGTTGGGTGGGGCAAGCATCTCAGTTAGTATCCCACAGAGGCCTCCTGGATTCTTCTGCTGTTCCCTGACCTGTGTAGCAGAGCAGACGAGCTGCCCTGACTCACAGCATTCTTCCCGGTGTGGAATTTGAACCAGGATTCTTACCAGGCTCAAAATGCCACTCTTGGACCATTTTTCCACTACCTGAGTGACTCGGACTCACAAAAACTGCTCCCACAAGGAAACCAAGACGCCAAGTACTGGTGGGAAAAGAGCAAATTGTCAAACGGGCATTTGGAGCATTTGACCTCCTGACTTCTAATTATTTTTCCTGTTATTTATACAGCTGAGTCAGAGGTTTCAGGAGAGTGAGGCAATTCCAGGGGGACTTGGGGGAAGGGAGAGTTGAAGGAATGAGAAGAGAGAAAGAAAGAGAATTGGAGGGAATGTTTTTGCTGGGAGTAATCAATTGATTCAAGCTGGTTTGGCACAGAAATTTCAATTTACTGGACATATCGTAGGGACTTTCCAGTACCTTTATAAAAGGATGTCTTGTCCATACCATTTTGGCAGTTTTCACTCTTGGGTTTAGCCAAAATTTAAAAGTTTGAAGACACAGGAAAGTCAATAGTGAGATCACAAAGTGTTGAGGCTATGACTGTAAGCTTTGGATTGAAATTGGTTCCTTCTTTTCATGAACGTCATTACTAGTCAGAAAGACTACTAGAAGCGAAGTGTGTTTATATAGACTGGAAGCCAGGCTTAGAGGATACAGATTGATGCATTCTGCTTGAAAATGTCCAGGGGTCCTCTCAGAGGTTAAAGGGGAACCTCATGTATTTTCTTTTATTTCTTCCTTGAGTAAGGGCTCCTGTGTTATTTAAGGATTTTTTAAATTATAAAAAATGTATCATGGCAGTTTCAGATTGCCTTCCTTGTTTTAATATAATATTAATATTATATGTAATTAATATTAGTGGAATTAATCTCATCTTTGTTGTTTTAATCTAGCAGAGTTTGTGTTTCAAGTAGCTATTAATATCACCAACTATTTTCAAGTGCTCTCCCTGCCCCCGTTTAGGAGAACCCACATTTACTAAGTATCTACTATGTTTCCAGCCTTCTCCTAGGACAATTATGTGAGGGATACTATTGAAAAGAACACTGTATGGTATATTCTGGACCTTCATTTTACTGTCTAGGAAATGGAGGCTCAGAGAGATCAGGTGATTTGCTCAAGGCCACACAGCGGGTGGAAGAGGCAGGATTCCAACCTACATTAGCTGTGTCCCAGCTCACAGCTGATTCCACTCACTCCTTGATGCCTGAATGCCCTTTCAAACAAACTTTCTGTTGTCTTTCCCTTTTGTAATTTCCCATTAAATAGGAGGCTCTTTAATTTCATGAATCCCCTCATCCCTGGCCACTGCCTTGGTCCACAGCCCATAGCCTGTGGCCACAGCTCTGGCAATAGTTCCTCATTCACCTCCCGGCACCCACTCTGTTTTCCTCCAGTGTGTCCCCGTGCAGCAGCCAGAGTGAGTGTCTTTTTAACACTTTATTATGAAAATTTTCCCACAGAAAAGAGCAAATTTTACAAGGAATGTTTATATACCACTCCTTGATTCAACTATGAACATTTTACTGCACTTGTTTTATCACAGATCTCTCCGTCTCTTTTTTCCTCTCTCTGTCCCTCAATCCATTTTTTGATGCATTTTTGCATTTTGATCCATTTTTGGTGCATTTCAAAGTAAATCACAGACGTGGGTACTCTTCCCCATAAATATTTTAGCATGTATATAGAATGGATTTTAAAAAAAATGAGCGTCAGATTATCTCCTTCCGCTGCTCATAACCTCCAGGGTGCTCCTTACCCTTGAATAAAAGCCCAGTCCTTGTCATGGAGTATAAAGTCCTGCAGGATCCAGCCTTGCTGCCCTCCAGCCCAACTCCACATTCCCTTCCCCTCACTCATTTGGTTGCAGCCACGATGGCCACCTTTCTGCTCCTCAAACCTAGCCAGAACTTCCCTGATTTGGGGCCTTTGCGCCTGCTGCCCCCTGCCATGCCTTCTCCTTAGAGAAGCCTTTCCTGATGCCCTCATCTGAAAGACTCCCTCTGTGCCCCACTCCATCCATGTTACTGTGCTCCACGTTTCTTTGTGTTGCTCATCATTACTCAGTGTGATGTCCCACATTTATTTATGACATGTCACCCAGAGTAGAATGCAAGCTCGATAAGGACATCAATTTTTGCCTTATTCTATGCCCAGGCCCTGGAACATTTCTGGGTTATAGCAAGTGCATAATAAATATTTATTGAATAAATAAATGGAGAAAGGAAGGAAGAAAATAAGGAAAGGAGAAGGGGGAGAGTAATGGAAGGAAGGAAAGGGAGGAAAGAAGACAAAATGAAGGCGGGAAGGAAGGAAGGAGAAAGGAAGAAAGGGAAGACTGATTTTTGACATATTTTTCAGGAGCTGCCCTGTAGCACGTCAATGAAAGGATCAGGCTCTTTATCCATGTGGTTCCCTCCTGAACGGTTTCCCCGGAATCCAGTCCTGGACAGAATGTGCACAGTGGTGTCGTGGTGTCGTGAGTGTTGGGAGCAAGGCAGGGGCAGTTTTCAGCGGTTCTGTGCCAAATGCCTCCCCTAGCAAGGGCTGGTCTCACTACTGATGAGCGACTCGCAGGGGCCATGGGGGAGCTTCACAGTGGAGGGGTAATTCTAGTTCAGCGTCTTGAATGTCTACTCCTTTGGTTCATGAAGTAGAAAAATATTGCTTCAGGAAACTCTAAACCATCACCAATTATGTCTAAAATGCCATAAAGTCCAAGGTCTCCCCACACCATTTCCCTGTGGATTTTTATCATATTCAATAATTATAATGGGCCCAAATCTCTCTGGTTGCCTCATTCACTTGCCACACACAGGCCCTCCAGAAACACTCAAAGTCTCATGCAGTTTGTTCTTGGAGTCTCTGGGCAGTGCTCAGTAGATGATCAAGCATGTTCTTAGGGCAACCAATGGTCGTGAAAGAATTTGGTATTGTAATAAAAGTATTTGATAGGTCATCCACGGGAAATGAACCTTGTTGGACTTGCTGATACGCTTGAATTGTTCAGTATTGCTTTTAGCTTGATTTACACAAGAGGTCTGCATTGTCTCACCTGGTCCTTGCCTAAAGGGCTGGTATCCATGGGGCTCAGATGCAGGTCTGTGTGTCCTCACTCTCACCCCATCCAGGCAGGCTTTTCTATGGGAAACTGCCCCACCTCCACCTGGGCCTCCCCCGCCCTCATGAATTCATGTCAGGGCAGACCATTAGTTGGCCTGCAGCCTTATAGCTGGCTAGTCAGCCATTCTCATGGTCAGACCTCTGATTCCCCATGCTCTTGACTGTGGCATGGGAAACCAGTGTTGTGCATTCTGGGAGTAATTCCCCAGGGCCCAGCCTCCAGCCTACTCCTCCACATGCTTTCATGAGCGTGTAATTCCCTGTCTTCATGTGCTTTCTGGCTAGTGTGGTTTCTGCTTCCTGCTCTGAACCCTGACAGATAGGGCATGCCTGTTCCATTTCATTCCTACAATATCTCTGAGGTAGGCATTTATGTCCTGCTTCCAGAGAAGGAATCTGAGCCTCAAATAAAATACAGACACAGGCCATCTGTGACAGAATTCAGTTTCCGAAGGGTCAGCTTGTAATTGCCCCATTGCTCTGCTTCACCTGAAAGGAAAGAATGAGGGAGGCAAAAAACATCAGGGAAGAAGGAGAAAGAAGCTCTGCAATGCTAGGTAGTCCTTTTATCAGGCAGAGGGGAAAGAAGCTTTGCAATATCTAGATAGTCCCTTCCTTCTCCCCACAACACCAGGCTTTCTTCTCCCTAAACTCCAGCATAACCAGACTGCCTGAAAGTATGTGCACACCCCAGCTGTCAAGTTAATTCCCTGCTCTAGGAATACAAGAGGGCAAACAGGGACCCTAACATCCCAGACAGTTCTAGAGAATTGCTTGTGGAAATTCTATACCAACTCTTATGGCTTTATTCATGTGTGTCCTTCACTTACTCGCCAGGCTCAGATAATTTCTCTTATCCTCTGAAATCTCATAGTTGTCTAGGTAGTTCACCTGTGGTTTCATTACATTTTCCTTATGGTGTGGTTACTTGCATATGGATCATACCTCTTCTAACAGACTGGAACTACATCTTACCGTTGTATTCCCCATTCATTTATTAGTGCACATTTAATGAATATCCACCACGTGCCAGGCACTGTGCTCGGTACCGAGAATTCAGAGATGAATAAGACATAGTCCCCAGAGGCAAGGAGCTCCTGGTCTGGTGGGGACAGGTAGATGCTGTATAACACAACATAAGTATAGAAATAGAAAGATGCTGAAGGGGCTGGGGCAGGGGCTGGTCATTGCAAGGTGAGGTTTTGAAGTGTGGGTGGGAGTTTTTGAGACAGACAAGGTAGAGGAGGGCATTGCAGGCACAAGGAAAAGCATGTGCTTGGATGAATTTGGGGTGGCCTGAGCTCAGGTTGGGTAGGAGAAGCATGGAGAGAGGAGGCAAAGGGGAGGTCGCAAAGGAGGAAGCCAGAAAGGACTCAGCAGGTGTTTGGCACAGGTAGGTGCTGGTGATTGCTTTTTGCATGATAAAATGAATTATTGTATTATTAATGTGTTGCTGCTCCTCTTTTGCAAGGGCAAAGAAGCTTTTGCTCTGTGAATTTCCTGAGCTCTGTTGAGGGCAGAGCTCTTTTTCTGGGCCTGTGTGAGCCATCCATCATGGTGAGAGCATGTCCATGAAGGCTGGGGGAGGGAAAGGGTGAATGAATAGAGTCTAGAGAGGGAGAGGGATAGGGAAGGAAGACTGCCACCCACGAAGCCTCCAGCAGACAGCCAAGCTGCTCTTTAATTGGGGCTCCATTTATCACACTTTCCATGTATTCAATTTGTGGGTCTTGATTTGGCTCTTACAGAGCTTGCCTCATTCCTAACTTCAAAGCCTGCGTTTTTATTAAAGGCTCTGAAATTGTTTCGGCCCTGCAATTTTGGTTTCTTCCCTTTGTCCTTTATCATCCTGGCAAAGAGACTGAGCTGTGCGTCCTACTTTGGGCTCCGAAATGTGAACCACATGCTGTCCCTTACAGCTTCCCAGGCAGGCGGCAGGGTCCGGTGGCCTTGGTGCATGCCATTGAGATACTGTCTTTCTACCTTTTTTTTTTTTTTTGGAGACCAGGTCTTACTCTGTCATCCAGGCTGGAGTTCAGTGGCATGATCAAGTCACCGCAGCCTCAAACTCCAGGGCTCAAGTAATCTTCCTGCCTCTGCCTCCTGATTAGCTAGGACCACAGGTACATGCCACCATACTCAGCTAATTTAAAAAAAAGTTTATAAGGATGGGGTCTTGCTATGTTGTCCAGGCTGGTCTCAAACTCCTGGCCTCAAGCAATCCTCCTGCCTCGGCTTCCCAAAGCACAGGACTTACAGGGTGTGAGCCACTCTGCCTGACCTTCTACTTTTTGAGATAGGCATGTATTGCTACAAACTTCCCTGTTAGTATTACTTTTGCTGTGTCTCATAGATTTTGATATGTTTCATTTGCAATTTTATTTGTTTGAAGACTCAAAAAAAAGTCCTACTTAATTTCTTCATTGACCTATTGGTCATTCAGGACCATGCTGTTTAATTTCAATGTGTTTGTGTAGTTTCTGAGGTTCCTCTTGTTATTGATGCCTGTTTTATTATACTGTAATCAGAAAAGATGCTTGATATGATTCTTACTTTCTTGAATTTTTTTCATCAGAATTTTGTGGCCTAAGATATGATCTATTCTGGAGAATGTTCCATATGCTGATGAAAGGAATGTGTATTCTGTAGCAGGTGGGTGAATTTTCTGTAAATGTCAGTTAGGCCCATTAGGTCTAGTGTGTAATTTAACTCTGCTGTTTCTTTGTTGATTTTCTCTGTGGATGATCTGTCCATTACTGAGAGTGGAGTGTTAAAGTTCCCAACTATTATTGTAATGTAGTCTGTCTCTCTCTTTAGATCTACTCATGTTTGCTTTATATAGTGGAGCTCTGCTGTTGGGTGCATAGATATTTATAATGGTAACATCCTCTTGCCGAATTGACGCCTTGATCGTTATATAGTGACCTTCTTTGTCTCTTATCCACAGTCTTTCATTTGTAGTCTATTTTATCCGACACAAGTATAGCCACTCCTGCTCATTTTGGTTTCCAGTTGCATGGAATATGCTTTTTCACTCCTTCACTCTCCAGCAGTGTGTTTCTTATAGGTGGAGTGGCAGCCTTCTTGAAGGCAGCATATAGTTGCTCTTGCTTCTTTTTCCGTTCAGCCACCTTATGGCTTTTAATTGGAGAATCGAGTTCATTTATATACAGTGTTATTATTGTCATTTTGTTGCTTGTTTTCTGGTTGTTTTGCAACTTCTCTCATCCTTTCTTTATTTCTTCCTATCTTTGTGGTTAAATGATTTTCTCTGGTAGTATGTTTTGATTCATTGCTTCTTATTTGTAGTGAAGCTATTATAGGTTTTTGCACTGTGGTTAACATGATGCCTACACAAAACATCTTGTACATATAACAAGTTATTTTAAAGCAATGAAAACTTAACTTACATCACAAAGAAAAGAATAGAAACAAAGAAAAAACCAGGCCGGGCGCGGTGGCTCAAGCCTGTAATCCCAGCACTTTGGGAGGCCGAGACGGGCGGATCACGAGGTCAGGAGATCGAGACCATCCTGGCGAACACGGTGAAACCCCGTCTCTACTAAAAAATACAAAAAACTAGCCGGGCGAGGTGGCGGGCGCCTGTGGTCCCAGCTACTCGGGAGGCTGAGGCAGGAGAATGGCGTAAGCCCGGGAGGCGGAGCTTGCAGTGAGCCGAGATCGCGCCACTGCACTCCAGCCTGGGCGACAGAGCGAGACTCCGTCTCAAAAAAAAAAAAAAAAAAAGAAAAAACCAAAACGAAAAAACCAAAACAACAACAAAAAAATGCACTTTAACTCCATCCCTCTCTTGCATTTTGACTTTTAGTTGTCTTAGCTTATGTATTTTTATATTACCTGTCTCTTACCAGGTTGCTGTAGCTATTACTGTTTTTTATATATTTGTCTTTTGGGCTTTATACTAGAGAATGAATGAATGAATTGTGCACTATGAATGAATTGTGCACTACATCCATAGTATTATGATATTCTGGGTTTGCATGTGTACTTAATTTTACCAGTGGGTTTTATGCCTTCAAATGTTTTCTTTTTGCACATTAGTGTTTTTTTCTTCCAAATTGAAGAATTCTCTTTAACATTTCTTATAAGATGGGCCTGGTGGTGGTGAATTCTCTCAGCTTTTGTTTATCTGGGAAAGGCTTTATATCTCCTTCATATTTGAAGGAAAGCTTTGCTGCAATCAGCATTCTTAGATGACAGTTGTGTGTTGTGTTTTGTTTTGTTTAGTTTTGTTTTCCAGCAGTTTGAAAATGTCCTTTACTCCTTCCTCGCCTGTGTGATTTCCATTAATGAGTTTGTTGCCAGATGAATTGGAGCTCCCTTACATATTATTGGCTTTTTCTTTTTTTTGCTGCTTTTGGATCTTCTCTTTGTCCTTGATATTTGAGAGTTTGACTATTATATTCCTTGGAGTAGTCTTATTTGGGTCAAATCTGTTTGGTATTCTCTGACTTTCCTAGACTTGGATATTTATATCTTCCTGAAGTTTAGGAAAGTTTTCTGTGATTATTTCTTTAAATAAATTTTCTACCCCTTGCTCTTGCTTAACTCTCTCTTGAACACTAATAATTCTTAGATTTGATCTTTTGAGGTAGTTTTCTATATCTTGTAAGTGGTCTTTATTTTTTTCATCATGTTTTCTTCTGTGTTATGTATTTTCTAATAGCCTATCTTCAAGCTCACTGATTCTTTCCTTTGCTTGATCCATTCTTCTGTTGAGAGCCTCTAGTGAATTTTTGAGTTCAGCAGATATATTCATCAGTTCCAAGATTTCTGTTTGATTTTAAAAATTATTTCAACCCCCTTGTCAAGTTTCTCTGATAAATTTCTGAATTGCTTTTCCGTGTCATCTTGGAGATCACTCAGTTTCCTTAAAACTGCTACCTTGATTTCTTTGTCAAAGAGCTCACATTATCACTCTCTCATTAGGGTCAGTCACTGGTTCCTTGCTTTGTTCATTTGGGGAGATCATAGGTGCCTGTTTGCTGTTGCTTCTTTGTATGTCTTTGTCTTTGCATTGAAGGATTTTTTTATTTATTCCAGGCCTCTCTCTCTGGCTTGTTTAGGTTTTTATTAGATAAATTTTCTTAGAGATTCTTTGCCACTAGGTCACTGGCTTCTTTTGGCTCTAGGTGGCACCTTGACCCCAGGTTCGTCTCAGCTCTAGTGAACTACAAGAGTGCTACCCAACCCAAAAAGGGGAGATCTGAAATGGAATAACCCAGTAGTGTGGGAAGGCTGGGTTCATGCCTCTGGGGCTTTTGGAACATACCTTGCATACCTTTGTTATTGTTGAATAGCTACTCTGATTTGGTGTCTCCTTTGGCCAAGTTATAGAGCACAGTTGTCAGAGTTGAGGTTGGTAGTTCCACCTCCCCCCTTTATCTCTGCCTGTCTTCAAGGATATTTCTCTCTTCTGGCACTTACAATGCTTCCTCTGGCACTTGTGATGGGTTAAGGCAGTACTTATATTGCCTTGACTCATTTTTACTTTCCCTGGCACTTGCTCCTCTGGCACTTGTGATGGGTTAAGGCAGGGACAGTTGCCCTGCTAGGAAACCTAAGATGTTGGGAAAAATTGGTTGTCCAACTTGATCTCACTTTTTCCAGTGTAGAAACCATGAATTGGGGGGAAAATTTTTCATGTGCTTGGTTCCACAGAATGGGGGAAGTGTTGTCACAAATGTGGAAGCATTATTCTCTTACTATTTACTTGGAGTATTTTCACTTCCCTGTGGTCCTGGAGAATGTGTCTCATTCTCATATACTAATTTTGTGTTATTGCTGGTGATAATCTCAGGGTTGTATACTTGTTTTTTTGTTTGTTTGTTTTCTGGGTGGCAGGCAGAGGAAAGCCAACTTAATTTTATGCTATCATTTTGAGACCAGAACTCACTATTTTCTCTATTTTATTTATTGCTGCCTTAATCTTTATTATTTTTTCTTTCTGCCATCTTTTGGGTTAGCTTCTTTCTTGTTTTCTAGGGCTTTTTCTTTTTGGTCTTTTTTTCTCTAGTTCCTTATGTTGTAATGTTAGGCTGTTGATTTGAGATCTTTCTTCTTCTTCAACATAAGTGTTTGTAGGTATAAATTTCCCTATAGCATTGTTTTTGCTATCGTCTCTAAGTTCGGTGTGCTGCATTTTCATTTTCTCTGGTTTCAAATATTTTCTAATTTCCCTTGTGATTTCTTCTTGGAGCCATTGGTTGTCAAAACTTGTGTTTTTAAACTCCACATATTTGTGAATTTTCCAGCTTTTCTTTGGGTTGTTGATTTCTAATTTTATTCTGTTGTGATCAGAAAAGCAATTCTGTGTAATTGCTTTGCATAATTTCAATCTTTTAAAAAGTATTAAGATGAGTTTTGTGGTCTGACATATGGTCTATCCTGGAGAATGTTTCACGTGCATTTGAGAAAAATGTGTATTCTGTTGCTGTTTAGTGGAGAGTACTGCATATATGTCTGTTAGGTCCAATTGCTCTATAGCGTCATTCAGGTCCTCTCTTTCCTTGTAATCTTCTGTCTCATTGTTTTATCCATTACTGAAAGTGGAGTATTGAAACTTGCAACTATTAATGTTGAGCTGTCTATTTCTCCTTTCAGTGCTATCATTGGTTGCTCCATATATTTTGGAGCTCTAAAGTTTGGTGTATATATTTTTATAACTGTTATGTCTTCTTGGTGAATTGACTCTGGTAGCAGTTTTCAGCTTTAAATATATCTGATATTAGTTTAGCCACCCTAAGTGTATCTTGGGATCTAAAGTTAGTCTCTTGTAAGCAGCATTCATTTGGATTTTTTTTTTTTTTTTCTATTCTGCCAATCTATGCAATTTTGATTGGGAATTGAATCCATTTACATTTAAAATAATTACTGTTGGGGAAGGACTTGTATTTGTCATTTTGCTATTTGTTTTCTGTATATTTTATAGCTTTTTTGTTCCTTATTTTCTCCCTTACTATCTTCCTTTATGTTTAGTTTTCTTTTTTATAGTGACACATTTTGATACCCTTCTCATTTTTTGTATGTATATTCTACAGATATTTTCTTCATTGTTACCATGGATATTGCATAAAATATCCTAAAGTTATAACGACCCATTTTGATTTTATACTTACTTAGCTTCAATTGCATACAAAAATATCTATTCTTATACAGTTCTGTCCCCTGTCTGCAGTTTATGTCACAAATTACATCTTCATGCATTGTGTACTTGTTAACATATAATTATAATAACTTTTGTGCTTTTGATTTTTTAAACCTATAAGAACAAAAAGTAGAGTTACAAATCAAAATTATACTAATATTATTATATTTGCTGATGTATTTACCTTTACTGGAAAACTTTATATCTTTATATGATGATGAGTTACTAACATCCTTTTGTTTCAGCTTGAAAGGCTCCCTTTAGCATTTATTATAGAACAGGCCTAGTAGTAATAAACTTCATCTACTTTTGTTTATTTGAATATGTCTTAATTTATCCCTCCTTTTTGGACAGTTTTTCCAGATACAGAATTATCTATATCATCCCACTGCCTTCAGGCCTCCAAGGTTTCTGCTGAGAAATTGGCTAATAATCTTATTGATGATTCCTTGTGTGTGACATGTCACTTTTCTCTTGCTGCTTTCAAGATTCTCATTCTTTGTCTTTGGCTTTCAAGAGTTTTATTATAATATGTGTCTGTGTATCTTTGGGTTTATGATACTTGGTGTTTATTGGGCTTCTTGGATTTGTAAATTGGTGTCTTTCCTCAAATTTGGGTAATTTTCAGCCATTATTTCCTCAGATAATCTTTGTCTTTTTCTATCTTCTTCTTTTTTTTGGAATCCCAGAATGTAAATGTTGGCCCATTAATGGTGTCCTCTTAGGCTTTGATCACTTGTCTTTTTTTTAATGCTTTTAACTCCTTACATTTGATAATTTCAAATGTCCTATCTTCAAGTCTGCTGATTTTTTTTTTTTTTTTTACTGCCAGCTCAAATTTGCTGTTGAGTTACTCTAGTGACTTCGTTAATTTAGTTATTATATATTTCAGCCGCAGGATTTCTTTTTGATTCTTTTTATGATTTCTCTCTCTTTGTTAAAATTCTTATTTTGTTCATGTATTATTTTTCCGATTTCTTTTAGGTCCTGGTGTTTTCTTTGAGCTCTTTGAACATATTTATGAACATTTTTTTTTTGAGTTTTCACATTTATTCAAAGAAAATCTACACACTGATTATGTTGTTATTACAGAAACTCCACATCCTAAACATGTCTATTCTAATCTTTTGTCACTTACCTGTACTTCATGAATCACCCTTAAAATACATGTCAATTAGCCTTAAAAGTTATTTTCCTGTTTACTTCCCATACTGGATTACCAGTTTTCCATTAATAACCCATATAATGTAGTATCTGTCAAATTACAGAAATGTAAAGAATAATTATAAAAATTATCACAATGAAATTAGATCCATTTATGAACACATTTTTTAAGACTTTGTCTAGAAAGTCTGATGTCTGTGTTTCCTCAGGGATGACTCCTAGAGATATATTTTGTTCCTTTGAATGGGTCATATTTTTCTATTTCCTTGTATATTTTATGAGTTATGTTGTTGTTGAAAATTGGGCAGTTGAAAAATAACCACCTTTAACAGCCTTTGCAGACTGACTCTGTGCCAGGGCATTCCTCTACTCATTACCTGGGCATGATTTGACCCTTGGAATCAGCCCATGGTGAAGGCTTAGGTCCTCTCAGGTTTTTTCTGAGCATGTATTTTGCCCAGACTTACGTGTGGCTTTTTCAGTCTTCCTGTGTATATGTGTATTAGTCAGTTCTCATGCTGCTGATAATGACATACCCGAGATTGGGTAATTTATAAAGAAAAAGAGGTTTAATGGACTCATAGTTCCACATAGTTGGGAAGGCCTCACAATCATGGCAGAATGTGAAAGGCATGTCTTACACGGCAGCAGACAAGAGACAGAAGTGAGAACCAAGTGAAATGGGTTTCCCCTTATAAAACTATCAGATCTTGTGACACTTATTTGCTACCATGAGAACAGTATGGGGGAACTGCCCCCAGGATTCAATTATCTCCCACCGGGTCCCTCCCACAACATGTGGGAATTATGGGAGCTGCAATTCAAGATGACATTTGGGTGGAGACACAGCCAAACCATATCAACATAGTTGATTTTTGTTGTCTTAATTTTCCAAAGAATATCACCTAGTTTCTCTTAGAGGCCTTGTGTTATCTAGTGTATGCCTCCATTTGTACTTTCTTACCCCAGGTACCTGCAGGTCTGTAGTCCCCCTGCAGGTTTTATGAGCTGTTCCTGCTACTCTTGGCCACTTTTCCTAGTCTCAGATCCAAGCTATGCCACTTTTCCACCTGAGCTCCAAGTTAGGCAACATAGGGTGCAGCCCTGCTGGCAGCAGCCCCCAGACAGACTAAAACATGCAAGTAACTTCTGTTCTGTTCCCCCTGGTTCCAGAGAGGGATTGTGAACTAGGTTGCTACCTTCTCCAGACCAAGACTGCACCATGTGGGGGAGAGGAGGGAACTAGGGTGAGAAAAAACATCACACAATTTCCAACTGTTTTTAATGTGTGTGTGTGTGTGTGTGTGTGTGTGTGTGTGTGTTTTCACTTGATCAGGCATTTGTTTAGCTGCCATTGACTTTTGGTTATTTTCCAAAGCTCCCACAAAATTTTATTTGGGTGCTTTTTGTTTTATTAATGTTTCTGTGGGGAAATGAGACCTGAAGCTTCTTAGTCTTGTCATTTTTTTTAAACTAATACTTTTAATTTGTCTTCTCGTTGATATCTGTATTTAAAATTTTATATAAAGAACAGCAATTTCTCTTATAATGAGAAAAGGTTAAAATTGCTGAGAAAGAGACTATTTTGAGAGGGATCTCACTTAGAATAGCAACCAAAGAAATATAAACTGCATGGGAATAGACCTTACAATAGATGCTTATGAACCCAAATAAAACTATATGTTGCATAGGAGTTAAATCACAAACTGAGCTCTCACCTGAAATCTTGTACAGTCAACATAAACACAGTATCACATCCAGCACCCTGAGATGCCTACACCATGAGAGATGCAAGGAGCCGAGGCTAATCTCTCATTTCACTCCAGGATGTGCTCTGTAAGTGGACCATAGGCAGAGTCTCCCACACTGCTTAAATTCTCTGTCCCTTAAATACATGCAGTTAATTTACATCATTATTTACATGTATATTTGTTTAGTCTTCAGTCTATATAAATAGGATTACAAAAGGTTATAAACAGATATAAAAGAAGACTTGAATAAACGGCAAGACGTACCATATTTTTAAATAAAAGATCCTGTATCATGAATATTTTATCCTTTCCCATTCATAGATTGGCAAGATGCAGTTCCAATAAAATATATACAGGATGTTTTGCAGGGAACATGACAAAACAATTCAAAATCTCACATGACAAAAGAGCTAAATCAGGAAAATGAAAGATGACTCTGAAAAAAGAGAGTATGGAGCAAGGGGCAATGCCTTCCTGGTATTAAGTCACACTGTAAAGTTACAATAATTTAAACTTGTGGCACTGATTCAATGATAGCGATGTCAATTGAATAGAATAGATTATATAGAAATAATCTTTTATATTTAAATTGAGTAGTTTATAAAATAGACACTATAATTTAGAAAAAGAACCAACATTACATATCAACGTGTAAAATAACAGATTAACATTTTGTAATAAAGTGCTATTTAGACCATTATTTTTATTATAAACCAATATCAATTCAAATCAAATATTAGGAAAGATTGGAAATTTGAATTAAGTATTTATCAGAGCTTTTGTGGAGGAAGAATTTATAAATTTCAAAGTAATGAAAGAAGTTCACAGGTAAAAAGTGCAATTGATTTTATGCAAACAATCTCAACTGCCATTAAAATGATATGCAAAATAAAGACAAAAAACACTGGAAAAGATTGTCAGTAAATTTTATTGACAAAAATTCAGTATCTTTATTATACAGAGTGTTCATCTAATGATGGAAAACATAAAAAACTCAATCAATTACCAAATAGTAATTTATAATTTATAAAGTAGGAATTGCAACTAATTAATAAACAGAAAAAATATTCAACCTTACAAATGACCTCAGAAATGAAAGATTAAATAAAACTTAGGAACACTACTTCATCCTTCAAATAAGCTAAAATAAATGGTTTTGTTTGTTTTAGGAATCATTAATGTCTTATTTAACCCATGTTAAAAATTTCCTCCATCATACTATGCAACCATAAAAAGGAATGAGATCATGTCCTTTGCAGGGACATGGATGGAGCTGGAAGCCATTATCTTCAGCAAACTAACACAGGAATAGGAAACAAAACACCGTATGTTCTCACTTGTAAGTGGGAGATGAACAATGAGAACGTATGGGCACAGGGAGGGGAAAATGAACACTGGGGCTTGTCGGGGGTGGGGCAGGGGGAGCGAGAACATTAGGATAAATAGCTACTGTATGCTGGGCTTAATACCTAGGTAATGGGTTGATAGGTGCAGCAAACCACTATGGCACACATTTACCTATTTAACAAACCTGCACATCCTGCACTTAAAATTAAATTAAATTACATTAAAAAAATTTTCCTCCATCAGAATTTTATAAACAATCCAGAATTAGGTATATAAAAGTTGTCACAATACTAGAACTCAGTGCATTTTTTTCCTTAAGTCTGAATCCCTTTAAGTTTAATAATAGCACACCTGATTTTCCTTCTCTATAAGGGAGAGAATGGGTCTTTTGAGTGGATAATGACATCACACAGTGGTAGAAAAATTATCCTAGGAATATGAATAGCTTTTCCCATAGCTGTATATACTTGTGTATACGTGTGTGTGTGTGTGTGTGTGTATGTAAATGCATATATTTTGTGTTTTGCTTTTTTCTTTTTTTTAAAAAAATAAATGTTTTTAATGGTGGTGCCAAATGTGAAGGTAGAGTGTAAATGATATTTGTACTTATTACTGATGGTATTATAAAGCAATACATGCTAATCACGATGAGTTAGGCTATGCTGCTATAACAAGTAACATAAAAATATAAGTGGCATAACAAAGAAGCTTATTTCTCACTCATGCAAAGCCCAGTGGGTGCTTGTTGTGGCTCTCTTCCATGTGGTGAGTCTGGGGTCCATGCTACTATCTAATGTATAGCTATTAGTTCTGCTTTGCTAGGTAGAAGGGAGGCATGGAAACACCTCTCTTAAGTGTATGTTAGATGTGTGTCATTTCCACTCATAGCCCATTCGCCAGAACTAATCACAGGACCCTAAACTAATTACAAGGAGGTTAGAAATGTAAGGGAGTATATTAGGTATTTAGTGAACACTGCTTCTGACACAAGGTACAGCTGTTTTGGAAATTGATTCACAGCATAAATCAAACGCACTAGTAATTTTACTTCTGAATATGTATCCTTGGGAAATAAAAAAAGGTAAAATCTACATGTATAAAAATGGTCATCACTCCACAACTTCATTATTACCATCTACAAAATGGTAATCCATTGCCCTGTTAGAGTAATAAATTTGACCCAGGCTGCAAGGTGACTAGAAAGGTGCACTTAGAACACACCTTCATGCCAAGATAGGATCTCCCAGAAATAAGCTGCTGTTCACTAAATCTCCTCTTATGACCCCATCACCTATTATGTCATATGCATTTTAAATTCTGAACTTGGCTCCTGATCCTGGAGTTCTTTCCAGTGGGTGTGAGGCATCTTCCACTGTGATTTTTGACAATGACCCTGGCTTTGACCTTGACATCACCCTTGCCTCATGTCGTGGATTTTGTGTTTGATTGAGACACTGGCAGTCTGAGAGTCACTGATGGCCTTTGTGCTTTGTTTGACCTACACAGTGTTTTGAAAATGTTTGAAATCATAGCCAACACTTAAACCTGGGAAATTTCACATATATATCCAGATTTTATGCTTTTTTCAAAAAAAAAGGAAAGCCTGATAACCTGTACCGTGCAGTGTTTAGGCTGCACAGCTTGTCACGGTGCAGCCCTCTCTGTCTTAATCCTTTTCTGCTCGGCTCACTCAGTCGTGGGCCCTGGAGATTGCTACTCCTTGCTCAGAACAGTTACTCCACTTGTCCACCACCACACTGGGTAGATTTACTTTCCTGCCATTTCTGTGACCTCTCGTTGCCCTCAAGAACACCTTTATTATGATTAACAATGGCCCAAATGATCTGCCAGCTTCTTCAGGCTACCCTGCAAAGGCCCCTGGGACCAGATCTTTGCATCTTTAGGGAAGTCCAAGTCCACAATTTCTTCCTCGGTCCTCTGCAACCTGCACCCAATCTTCTATCTCTGGGGTCACCTCTTCTGTTGGAGCCCCAGCAAATGGCAGCTGATTGGCCTTCTCCTGGCAGGCACAAGTGGGTGCTAATGAATGGAAGAATGTGCTGTCCTTACACCTGATAATGAGGTAATTGACCCCCCACCTCCTCTCTCCACCCTCAGTGTTTCTTTTTATGTTTCTTTTTCTTACACTTGACTGAGAGCTCACAAAATGCTTAAATGCTATTCCAAGGTGCAAAGTTCCCACAAAGTGTCATGACCGAAAACATATGTTTAAATAACACACTGAAGCATGTGACGCTGGTACTGCCTGACCACAGTAAAACAAAGGGCTGAGATGTCCATCTGTCTGTCTGTCCACCTGTCCTTCCATGCATCCACCCTTCCAGGCAGCATTTATTTAATGCCTACTCTCTGCCAGATCCTTTTATGTACTGTTATCCTCACAATGCCAGAAGGAGAGCCCCATTTCATTGATGAGAAAACTGAGGCTTGGGGAATTAAAAAAATGTGCCTAAGGTCATGTAACTTAGAGATGAAAATTTAAACTCTAAAGCCTAAGACCGTTACAATGAACATTCTGCCCTGAAGAAGTTCATGATCTGGTAGAGACATATTTTAGGTGTGATGACTATTAATTCATTCGAAATTTCCCATTAAAAATTCTTACCGTCACTTCAGTTATTTGGAAGCTTTTGCCAAAAGCCCTTGAGGGATCACATTATCCAGATGATGACTTGACAGACAGCCTCAGAATGTGGACTCTCCTAATAGTAATAACATCAAAGCCTTGAAAGTGTGCCTGGCAGTGTGCTTCATGGACATATTCATTTGTGAAGCTCTCCCTGGGCTTGCCCTCTTCCACATTCCAAATGAGTCCTTAGCCCTTGTATTTCCTTGCCTTGGGGAATTTTTGCAGGCAGCATGTAAACAAAAACTGCTGGAAGTCTATGATTCCTCCTGTGTTCAGTAAATGCTTACGGCAGATTGGGTAGAGGAGGTGGAGAAAAGAGGGATTCTAAGGGTCAAAGAAAGACAAGAGAAAGCTTACCCTCATCCTGGGGAGAGGTCTTTGGTTAGTGAATGGCACAAATAGTGTGGGATCCAATCCCACCCTATGGCAGCTCCTGGGGAGGTGGCCAGACTGTGAGGACATGGCTCTGTGGGGCCCCTGGAGGCTTGCCTCTGTGCAAGACTCAAAAAACATACAAGGTCCTGGATGGGAGCTGAGAAGAAGGATGGCTCCATCACAGCTGTGAGCAGATTTCCTGCCAACCCAGGAGAATAGGGCCTTACTGTCAGAAGGCAGATGATTACAAAAATTGCACACTTTATTGTGCCAGTGTTTCTCCCTAAAACGCTCAGCATGAAGAATTCTTGCTACTTCTCTTTTGCTTCCTGAATCAAAGTCAAATTTCTCAGAGTGTTTTTCAGGTCCTTTCCCTCTCGCAAGCTGGTCTTTACTTATAGTGGAATCCCTGTTGCCATCAGTACTTGGGACTCCATATTCCAGCCACTGGGGCTTGTTGGCAGATTTCCCTGTGTGCTTTTCTGCCTCCACGCCTTTGCACATGCAGTTCCCTCTGCTCACTGAGCTCTTCTGTTTTTAGAAGTCTCATCTTTCAAGGCCTTGGAGGAGCCTTCCCAGATCTCCCTTCCCACACACACACACGTACACACATATGCCGATAGCAGAAGTAATCATTTCCACCTTTATGCCTGGTGGCACTTTATTGTTTGATCAAAGTCAGGAATTTAGGGCTCATCTCCCCAAGTGGTTGTGAGCACCTTGAAGTCTGGTGTTGTGTCTGAGTCATCTATGGTTCCCCAGGACCAAGCACCGGGCAAGGCACACAGAAGGTGATTCAGCAAATGTTTACAGGATGACTATGTTGGAGCACGAGCGAAAGGACTGGGGGCTGTGGAGTGGGTGCTCCACACTCAGTGCCTGCCATGGATGGGCAGCTCTCAGCAGGGCTCTTCTCTGACCAGGACAGAGGGATGCTGTATCAAATAGCATTACCTGGCTGGGGCCCCACTGGCAGGAAAGTATTTTAATGTCTTGGTTTGATGATGATTCCGGTGTTCATTGCATTCTTTTGTTTTATACCTTTCACTGATCATTTTTTTTGTTTCCCCTAAACTTGAGACTTTCATAAACAAAGAAATGGGTATTAACTAGGTGCCTGGTTCGGGTTGTTTCACAATGCTATGATTTAGTATCATCATCCCCATTTTAGGGATGAGTCAAGCCATGCTCAGAGAGGTTAAGTAAGTTTCTCACATCCTTACCGTGGATAGGGGCCAGGTGCAAACTCGGACTTGCCTTATCCATCAGGCACCAGGGTTGATGTCTCAATGGAAAGAAGTACCCTCAATCAGGATAATTTGAGAAGTGTGTATGCACAAAGGCACCAAATACAAGCCGTGGGTGGGTAAGGGGGAAGCAGAAGGGGTATTGCAAGGACGTGGGGCTAGCAGCAGCAAAGGACCTAAAAAGAGAGACTTTGGGGAAGCACACGAGCATCCCTGCCCCAGCTCCAGCCAGCCTCCAGCAGCCTCTTGCTGTTTCTCCCTCCTATCTACTGGGCTCCCCACCAGCCAGACTTGGAGGGCAGGGAGCCCATGGATGAGGCCCTCAGAGGTCTGCCTCTATGGCAGAAAAAAGGTGGAGTAGGAGGAAAAATAAATCTAGAAGGACCAGCAGAAGACAGCTGCACACCAGCCCCTTCTCACACAGCTAGGCAGAGCAACCTGATATGTTGGGGTCGGGACACTAAACCAGGCCCTCTGGCTACCAGGGTATGTTCTTACAGAATTCTAATGACTGTGGGCCTTTAACTGCAGGTCACGCTCCCACCCGGCATAGTTGTCACTCTGCTTGGGAGGCCTTGGTGGCTCCTGATGGTCCAAGACTGAGTGATGGAGACCAGGGGAGGGGCTGCTGCCCCCTGTTTAAAAGAGACAGGCACCATAGAAGAAGATCCAGCGGCCCTCTTGGGTCCCATGTCTTCCGAGCATGATTTTCCTTTGAGCGAGAAGAGCGGCAGGCAGCAGGCCTCACTTTTTATTTTCCTCTCTCCCCACCCCCAGCTCCTCACATCCATCCCATTTGAGAAGAGAAGGGCAGCAGCGCTGTCTTTCCATCAATTTCTCTGGCGCTTGCTTCCCTCACCTTTTCTCCTTCTTAATCTTCCTGTGGCTCCTAAAAGGATTAATTAGAAAGATGTGAGCAGAGGTTGGAACGTCAGAAAACAATCGTCACTTTCCTATCTGACCTCTCTCACCAGCTGCAGAATTAACAAATTGAATGTTCTCAGCAGACAGGGGTGGCACATGATGCCGAGTTCGTGGCGGGCCCGGCCGGGGCCTGTGCAGAGCCCCGTTTAAACAACTCTTGCTGATTAAATTCCTCCCGGGCACTCCCGCCAGATGCTGTTAGAAAATACTCACATCCAAGAGGTTTTTAATTTTTTTTAAACATGTGCCAATTATTTGCCTGCTATCTGCAGGTGCTGGCAAGCGTCACAGGCCGGCCTCGCTGTCTACACTCTTATCCACTCGGCGCCTGCCTGGGGGGCTCACGTCGTCGGGAATGGGATCCGGGCTCTGCTAGGGGCTGTCAAAAGCTCTCCAGCCACCCTGCGTGGCTGCCTTCCCTGCCCCCAGCCCAGCCCCCAGCGCCTCACCTTCTGAAGCTCACAGCTCTCTAGAATGTTTCAAGGTGACAACACAGACCCGGTGACCTGCTGGAAGTGGGGCCCACAGGGGCAGGCATGCAATCGTGCCTGGGCCGGTGCCAGCTGCCTCTCAACCAGGCTGTGCTTCAGACCTGAGCCAAACAGGGACATAAAATCGCCACCTCCACGAGCAGGGGGAGGGCGCTTGGCCCTTGCTCACAGGCCCCTTTAAAATATGTCCCAGAAAGCCGCCCCACTCCTGCTGCCACTTCAGCCATCTTGATTACTTTGTTTATGTCTCACCTGATGTTTAATTAAAACCAATGTGTTCTTAGCAGTTTTAACAAACGTCAGTTAATATCTAAAAGCAAGGGTGCAAAATGTAAGCTACAGAATTTTTATCCATGCTCATATATTTTAATGAAGGTAATAGAAACGTTTGACTGACAATAAACTTCGTACTGTGTTCTATGCTAACCACTGCTGCCCTTGCCCCTTCAAACCTATGGGTGGTACCCCATTAGTACCAGCCCTCAGGATGGCACCTTCCCTTGGGGTTTCCTTTGACCCTGGCCACACCTTTGGAATTGGCTTTTTACTGGACTCTCCTCTCTTTACCCAATGTGAGTGGCCGTCTCATCTCATTGAGGACAGCAGCGCCACTCAAGAATGTTTCCTGTCCATCTCATTTAGGAAGTCCTGTCTTGCCCTTTGACGACACCCAGAGCAAGTTGATGGGCATCTTTTCTGGTGCTTCCACCTTTTGGTGCTTAGGATAACTTCTTCTTGCTTCCCATTAAATGAACAAAGAACTCCCATGAGTCTCATGACACAACTAAGTCATTACAGAGAATTGCAGGAGTAATTGAAGGACCTGAACTTGTTTATCCCAGAGAAGGGAGAACTTGGGGAGGAGCATAAAACTTCCTGGTGTCCGGCAGGTGCTCATGTGGAAGAGGTAACACACGGAGTCCATATGTGGAGGAACCAGGAGCAATAAGAAGAAAACAAAGGAAAGACACCTTTCAGCTCAATATAGGGAAGGACTTTATAACAATTGGAGTCCCACAGAGACGGAATTGACTGCCCCAGGAGGTAGAGAATTCCCCACCCTGGAGGTGTTACAGCAGAGGACAACTGACCACTGGGTGAGAAAGGACAGTGCTGGTGTCTGTATTAGACCTTTTCCAAAAATTTCTTTCCACTTGAGATTTTATGATCCCTCTTTCAGAAATAGCAAGAGTCCTGTAGGGTCTTCACATTAAGAGGGCCATAGTGGTTCTAGAGGAAACCCACAAGATATGATAGCCCCACACACATATTAGAGAGGAGAGAGAAAAAACCAAAACAGTTTTGTAAAGGGCAATAGGTTGGGAGAATTTAGTGTAGGGACATTGTCTTTTACACTTTAATGGCTTAAAAACAATCACTTTGTTAGAACCCTGTACAATTTTGTATATTTATAATGGTCATTGAGCCAGAAAAGTTAAAATTAAAATTCAATGGAATTTAAAATTTAGAGGAAGGACTTCTGCTTTAAATTGGTGTTACGATGCCTGATATGTCCCTCTTTTCCCCAAAAA
Organism: Theropithecus gelada; assembly: GCF_003255815.1. NCBI lineage: Eukaryota > Metazoa > Chordata > Mammalia > Primates > Cercopithecidae > Theropithecus > Theropithecus gelada. Next base: position 77,440,284 of record NC_037670.1, read on the forward strand.
TGCTGGTGTAAAACTCATGTAAATACAAATAAACTAACAAACAAAAAGCAAGTACTGATATTTAAAAAAATATAAGCAAAGACCATATGTTAAATTCTAGGGAGAACTGTTATTAATTACCACACCAATAGGAAAGGATTGAGAAATAATTTTGGAGCATACTTTCTTTAGTTAAAACTGCCAAATCCAATATGAAGTAACCTAAATACCTTCCTGCTGATGCCCCTGTCTTTAAGACACAGGGACAAGTACTAGGAAAACAGGCTGTCTCTCTTCCAATATCTTCCAAACTAGGTAAAGCTGCCAGAGTCCTGTCTTTCCCCAGATGTCCCCTGCCATCCCCTCCCCGTCACACCACTGCCTTCAGACCACCTTTATCTTCATCCATCCAGAAGCCACAGTTCCCACACAGCAGAGGGGAATGGAGGAAGCACATTGCATCTTGGTGCACTTAGATACCTAAAGAGAAGCATCAGAAGCAGGGTGGAGTCAGGAAGAGCCCTGGGCACAGTACTGGATAAGGGGTGTAATCTTTCATGTTCTAAACTCTACACAAGAGGAATAAAACCTGTATCTTATCCAAAGAACCTGATAGTTGGACCAAGGAAAATCTAACTTCAACCCAGCAGCATTACTCACAACAAAAGCCTGCATGTATTGTACATTGAGTTAGTGGTTGATTTTTAACTCTGTACCTTAGAAGGGAAGCTTCCAGGAGCTAAATGCTCAATGATGGGGGTTGCTGGAAATTCCAGGCTTAGATAACAATCTTTTCTTTCAAGGATGAAGAAATAGAAAAGATCAATAAAGAGCCTACAGAAAGGTACCACAAATTATGGGAAAGTGAGACTTTACCTGATGATTCACGGCTCTAAAGTCATAAAAAAGAGAATTGTGGACTAAAACAAACCTTTCTGCTGTCTGCAATAATAAGGGCATGGTGTGGCTTTTATGAAACAGGAACAGGAAGCTGTAAAATTAGAATGGGCTGAGATGAAGGTGGTGTGCAAAAGTAGTTGGCTGAAACAAGAAAAACATGCAAGAAAATTCCAAATGCAGTAGCAGAATTAAATCCAATTGAAGATGGCAAGAAAACTGGTAGAGCTTGCAAAACATTATAGTAGTCATATGGAGAAGAAACTTGAGAAATCCCTCCTTAAAAATAACAATAGACAGGTATCAAGGCTTGAGAATGTACAACAGACCTGAGAGTTTTACCCATCCCAGAGGAACCAAGCCAAATGTGTAATAGTGCTCACCTTATTGGCGTTTCCACTCCAAGAGGAGAGGTACAAATGTCCCTTTAAAGATATTAGCAAGTTGGATTTGACAGAATACTAAAAGTTACTTATCTATCATAACAAAAATAAATTTAATTTCAGATATGTAAAAATTATAAAATTCACCGTCAGTGGGGCAGTATAGTAATTTAGTAATTAATTAATAGATCAAAAATAAAAACAATATGATCATTTAAATATATGCCTTAAAATGTTTGGTTAAATTCAATACCCTTAGACCCCAAGTCCAGCCAGATTTTTCTGTTGCATATACCCATATTTTCTGCTAAAATTTTTTATGCTAGTTCCTATGGTAAAATTTAATATTTTCAGCATGGCTGGTGTTTCATAAATAGTAATAAGATTTTAGGTCAACCACCTGAGTAAATGTGAAAACTACTCCTTGTCCCTGAGTCCCGACTAACAGTGTCCCCTGCATTTCTCAATTTGAAATGCAGAAATTAAGCATGGTTTAACTTACTAAGGGCTTTGAAGGCTCTCGGTCTTACTTAGCCTAAATTTCTAGATGAAAGCTAGGATTAGTGTGGAAATTGGTAAGAGGAGGATGGTGAGAATAATGAGTGGGGAGATGAGAAGTGTGGGTTTTGTGCTTTCGAAATGTCATTTTATTTTTGTATTGTTGGATGTAGCGAATAATGTTATGGAAGTGGTGTAGATTATGTGTATGTAAAAGTATAAGTTGAGTAGGGTTATGATAATTATGATGGTGGGAATGGTGAAGTTATTGTTTTTTGTAAGTTCTTGGATGGTAATTCATTTGGGCAGGAAGCCGGTTAGTGGGGGTAAGCCTCCTATGGACAGGAGAGCTCCACTGCCCCTCTCCAGGGTCCCTCCTAGACCTTCTGCACTCCAAAGTTTTCATAGACATTGCCCTCCAGATTCATGATTTACCAGGGTGGCAGGTTGGGGATATAAGGTGGCACTTATCTAGAACATACCTCACATTTATGCCTTGATCCCCGAAGCTCCTGTGGAAGGAGATGCAGACTTTCATTTCACAGAGCAATAGCTCTGAGTGGGGGAACATACAGGCTTAAATCCACATTGAATTGTCAACAGTTGGCGTTGAAGGAGGCCATGGTAGGAGAAGGGTAGTTCCCAAGTACTTGGGGCTGGGGAAGGGAGCAGGAGAGGCAGATCAAAGAAGCAATATTAATCATTACTCATATTCTGATCAGAGTTAATTCTGTCACTATCTTCTGTTCTCATGGGTTGATGGTGGTGGAATGGACACCAGGGATGGGCACAGCAAAAGGCTGTAGTCCTGGCCACATAAACATAGAACTTCTGGACTGCTCTGCAGAGTCTGATGTCAGCCCGTCACATTTTCCAGTGAATCCTTAGATTTATGAGATATGGATTGAATAGCTGAGAAATGAAATTGGCTCAATCCAACCAATGTATCATTCTTGCATGCTTCTGTGCCTTTGTACATGCTGTTCCTGCTGCCCAGAATCCCCACCCTACCTTAGTCCACCAGAAAAACACCAGCCCAATATCTCACAGGCAGAGGGAAAGGCACCTTCCTCTGTGCATACCCCTTGCAATAGAACAAGCTGTTCCCAGGCTTGTCTCCAAACTACAGAACATGTTTCTCCAGGGCAGAGGTCATGGCTTACCCATTTCTGTATCCCTGGCCTTACATTGTGCTTATTACATATTAGGTCTTAGTAAATATCACTGTGATAAATAATAAAGAAACACAGAATGCAGGTCTCCAAAACTCCACACTGGGGAGGCTCAACTTGAGGAGAAGATAGGTGTTCAAACCTAGCAAGGGAATACTGTTTTGGACATCCTTGGTTCTTAGTGGCTAACCAGGGCTTGGTTTCTCTCTGAACAGGCCAAATTAAGGGTGGGACTCTGATGAGCATGTTTGAGCCCTCCGGAAGCACATATATCATGAGCTTGTGGAAGCTCAGGCCGTTGGCACTCCTGGTGAGGTCTTCACATTTGTTTCTTCCTTCAGAACACATTGGAAAATCCTGATGCAAGAAGCAGCTGTAAAGGACTACCTACATCTGATGGCAGAACACCAATGGCTCCCATTAAAAGAACCATGGATTCTGAGCTAATTAATAGCAAATGACCACAGCTTTCCCCTGCATAGTTGAGGTCCTAGATCCACAACAGAGAAAATTATGGGATAGTCTGGGGACAAGAAAGATCATAGATCTGGGAATCAGGAAACCAGGGGTTTCACTCTGAAAGACTAGTATTTTTGAGGCAGTCTCTTAATTTCTTGGGGCCCTGGTTTCCTCATGTATTAAATGAAAATACTGGATTAAATAACATCTTAGATCTAAAATTCTACATTATTTTAATCAGGCATATTCTATTCAATTATTTAAGCCAACCAATGATCAAGAGATGGAATAGACTACTTTCTATTTTAATACTTTCCTGGTTAATTGATCTCTTGATTGCAGAGAACAACAAAATCCAAGCTCATCTTCTTATATCGATATTCAGTCATTCTTGTCATAGAGGGATATAAGAAGTTCTGAAACTTGCACCTTACATCTTGGTGAATATATGAATTAAGATAAAACATTTGTACTTCATTTATAGTGGATTGTCTGTTCACTATCTTGATTGCCAGAGTTAGAATATGAAAGACTGTTTTATCATGTAACAATCAATAGTCAATTGACAGTGATCAACATCCACTGTGGGGCCAACACTGTGCTGAGAACTCAATTTGCACATTCGCTTTATATAGCACTTTCTGTGCACTTGATCTCATCCAGTCTTCACCTCAGTCCTCCTCCTTCCTAGGAGTGCCCACCCAGGCATAGCACAGACCACTTAGAAGTGTTGTGTTTGGAAAATCATCAGCAGGGCCTTCTTCCTCACAGAGGAAGATGTCACTCTGACCAAAGAAGGTGTGACTCTGCAGCTCCCCCCTGACCCAGAGGGCACCCTGAAGGACAGTCACTTCTCCAGAAATCTGGAGTCTACCCAAGACATAGCCTTAAGCCTCATAAGAACAACCTTGTGGGATTTCTTATCCTTCCAACTTTGACTTGGCCAGAAACGTCCTGAGACCAGCATTTTCAGCTAGATTTTAGCACTTCTGCTCTGGCTTCAGCAGCAGCACCAAAGGGTAAAGAGATGTGAGACACTAATAGTATTTCACCCATGCACCCTTAAAGTAATCTAGGCTTCCTGGGAATGGTCAATGTTAGTTCTGTTTAAGTTTCAAATGGAGGTGAAGTGGCAATGGGTCTCCTGAGCTTTCTCCTTTTCTGCACTAAGGCCATGGAGTCAACTTTTGGCTCCAACAAGAGTGCTAAGCACTTTGGAAATCAGGAAAAGAATCAGATGATGGGCTTCTCTATTTATCCTTTGAAAACATCTTTTTAAAAACTTTGTTGTGCTATACACAAATGGCTCTGAGGTGAAGTGAAATAGGTGCAATCTCTGTTCCTTTAAGGGATTCCTAGTCTGGACCAGTAAAGTGATAAAATATAATACAGTGGCATGGCAGAAATGGAGTTGCCTACATGCTTATGTGATGAGCCATTCTCCCTCCTTTCTTGTGAACGGAACTTCAATTTTCTTCTTGTTTAGCCTTCTCTGCCTTGGTGGATCAATTGTGATTGGTCTAAATCAGACACAAATCTGATGCCCTTTTCCAGTGACCAGCCTAGGGGTGGGTATAACACCCAGTTCTGGCCAGTGAGACTTCAGGGCAAGTCTTCTAGACAACTGAAAGGGAGAAATCCCTGTTAAAAGGTACTTTAAAGAGGCAACCTTTTGTTTCTTCATCCATTCTTCCTGCTTAAGATGCTGTTGTGTAAGAATTTGATGCTTAAAATTGGAGAAGCCATTTTGTGTCTCAGAGGAGGGCCATAGACAGCAATTGTGGATGAGAAAGTAGATAAATGGGTGCCTGGGCCCCTGATGCCATCATTGAGCCACAAAGGCAAACCTGAGACCCACCTATCATCTAACTTCCTGTTAAGAAAATAAGCATCCTTCCATTTGAGCCATGGCTAGTCAGAATTTTTTTAATTGCAGCCAAAAACATCCCTAAATGTTAAAAATTAGGAGACAGCTTAAACAATGTATATGCTACTAAATTCCTGGGAGAGTCATAGAAGGCTGCAAGGTCTTGAAGGATGAGTGGAGGTCACCAGGTGGAGAAACAGGGGAAAGCATTCCAGGCAGAGGCAGGAGCTTGAACAATGGAGTAGAGATATGGGGGGCGGGGGGTAATATTGTTTGGATGTCCCCAATCAAATCTTATCTTGAATTGTAGCTCCCATAATTCCCATTGAGGGATCTAGTGGGAGATAACTGAATTATGGCGGTGGTTTCCCTCATATTGTTCTCGTGGTAGTGAGTCAGTCTCACCAGGTCTGATGGTTTTATAAGGAGAAACCTCTTTCACCTGGCAATCACTCTCTTTGCCTGCTGCCATCTATGTAAGATGTGACTTGCTCCTCCTTGCCTTCTGCCATAATGTGAGGCTTCCCCAGCTACGTGGAACTGTAAATCCAGTTAAACCTCTTTCTTTTCTAAATTGACCAGTCTTGGGTATGTCTTTATCAGCAGCATGAAAATTGACTAATATAGTAAATTGGTACCAGTAGAGTGAGGTGCTGCTGTAGACACCCAAAAATGTGGAAGCGGATTTGCAATTGGGTAACAGGCAGTGGTTGGAACAATTTGGAGGGCTCAGAGGAAGATAGAAAAATGTGGGAAGGTTTGGAACTTCCTAGAGACTTGTTGAATGACTTTGACCAAAATGCTGATAATGATATAGACAATGAAATCTGGTCTGAGGTGGTTTCAGATGGAGATGAGGAGCTTGTTGGGAACTGGAGCAAAGGTGACTCTTGCTATGTTTTAGCAAAGAGACTGGTGGCATTTTTTCCCTGCCATAGAGATTTGTGGGACTTTGAACTTGAGAGAGATGATTTAAGGCATCCGGTGGAAGAAATTTCTAAGCAGCAAAGCATTCAAGAGGTGACTTGGGTGCTGTTAAACACATTCAGTTTTATAAGGGAAGCAAAGCGTAAAAGTTTGGAAAATTTGCAGCTTGACAATTCGATAGAAAAGAAAATCCCATTTTCTGAGGTGTGCCTGTGGGTGCACAGAAGTCAAGAATTGGGGTTTGGGAACCTCCGTCCAGGTTTCAGAGCATGTATGGAAATGCCTGGATGTCTAGGCAGAAGTATGCTATAGGGGCAGGGCTCTTATGAAGAACCTCTGCTAGGGCAGTGTGGAAGGGAAATGTGGGGTCACAGCCCCCACACAGAGTTCCTACTGGGGCACTGCCTAGTGGAGCTGTGAGAAGAGGGTCACCCTCCAGACATCAGAAATGATAGATCCATTGACAGTTTGCACCATGTGCCTGGAAAAGCCACGAACACTCAATGCCAGCCAATGAAAGCACCTGGGAGGGAGGGTGTATTCTGCAAAGCCACAGGAGCAGAGATGCCCAAGCCATGGGAACCCACCTTTTGCATCAGCATGACCTGGATGTGAGACATAGAGTCAAAGGGGATCATTTTGGAGCATTAAGATTTGACTGCCCTACTGCATTTCAGACTTGTGTGGGGCCTGTAGCCCCTTTGTTTTGGCCAATTTATCCCATTTGGAACAGCTATATTTACCCAATGCTTGTACCTAGGAAGTAACTAACTTGCTTTTGATTTTACAGGCTCACAGGTGGAAGGGACTTGCCTTGTTTCAGATGAGACTTTGGACTATGGACTTTTGAGTTAATGCTGAAATGAGTTAAGAATTTGGGGGACTGTTAGGAAGGCATGATTGGTTTTGAAATGTTAGGACATGAGATTTGGGAGAGGTAACGGGTGGAATGATATAGTTTGGCTGTGTGCCCACCCAAATCTCATCTTGAATTGTAGCTCCCATAATTCCCATTGTTGTGGGAGGAACCTTGTGGGAGATAATTGAATCATGGTGGTGGTTTCCCCCATGGTTTCCCCCATACTGTTCTCATGGTAGTGAATCACCATGATCTGATGGTTTTTGATCTGATGGTCAGTTCTTGATTTTTGTGTGCCCACAGGCTCAACACCATGTGGAAGCTACCAAAGCTTGAGGCTTGCACCCTCTGAAACCCCAGCCCGAGCTCTACATTGGCACCTTTCAGTCACGCTGGAGCAGCTGGGACACAGGGTACCAAGTACCTAGGCTGCACGCCTCAGAAAATGGGATTTTCTTTTCTATCAAATTGTCAAGCTGCAACAATCACCAGATGTGATGGTTTTTAAAGGAGAAACCCCTTTCACTTGGCACTCACTCTTTGCCTGCTGCCATCCATGTAAGATGTGACTTGCTCCTCCTTGCCTTCTGCCATGATTGTGAGGCTTCCCCAGACACATGGAATTTAAGTCCAATTAAACCTCTTTCTTTTGTAAATTGCCCAGTCTCAGGTATGTCTTTATCAGCAGCATGAAAATGGACTAATACAGGGGGCATGTTATATTTGGACATGATGGAAGTTCGGTATGGTTGGAATACAGACCAAGGTGGGAGTGATGAGAGAGGATTTATTCAGAGTAAAAGCTACAGTGCTTTAACAAAAGACAGCGGCTTAAAAGATGTAAAAGCTTACCTCTCTCTCTTGGAACAGTTCTAATGTGGGTGACCCAGGCTGTCAGGGTAGGACTGCCCTGTGTGGTGGTCCAGTTAAACTTCTTTCTTTTGCAAATTGGCCAGTCTTGGGTATGTCTTTATCAGCAGCATGAAAATTGACTGTGTGGTGGTCCAGGGACTCAGGTTTCTTGCCTGTATTACTTCCTCATCTCCTAGAGTATGGCCCTAAACTGCCCGATCCAGGGAATCTCCAGTTCCCATCCTCCTCAGGGAAGAGGATAAGAAACTAGAGAAATATGTATCTGATGTATGAAGGCCCCCCATGAACATGGCACCAACATACTTCATGTTTGCTGATTTTCAATGAGCAAGAATTTAGTCATTAGCCGCAGCTAGTGCAGGGAGGTCTAGGAAACCACATGCTGTGTGGCCACCTAGCAAGCTCTCTTCAGGCAGGGAGAAGCTCTGAAGAACTGAGGGCAGCTTTTAGCTCGATGTATGGATAAAGGCTTCCATACTTAGAATTGGCCAAAAGCCAACATGTTTAATGATGAAGTCAGCTTCTCTTCATCAGAGATATTCAAGCAGAACCTGGACAGCAGCCGTGCAGATGCCTTGTAAAGCGGACTGGTAATGAAGCAGTGGACTGGACTAGAGGACCCCTGCCATGTCTAAGGCCCTTGGATTTGGCACTTGCTACATCTCTCTCTCTCAACAGTGGTGTGATATGGGTCAATTGGGCAGCCTGAGCCTGGAGACAAGATCAGTTAAGAGGCTGAGCCAAACCGTGAGGAGGTGCCATGAAGACAAAAAGGAAGGAATGTTTGTGAGCAATAATGGAGAGGAAGAGTCATAGTTCTTAGTGTCTGATAGGTTGTCAGGGGCAGGTTTAGGAAACCAGAAGAGTTAATGATGATCCCAAGTTTTCCAGCCTGCGTACCTGCAAGACATCACCAAGCCTCTAGCAGAGATAGATGAGGCCTATGGCATGTTGATCAGGCAGCTGAAAATGTGAGTAGGGAACAGGTGAAGAGGTCCAGGCTGGGGGATTTAGACTTGGGAATTGTCCAAATACATATGATTTTTTTTTTTTTTTTGAGATGGAGTTTTGCTCTGTTGCCCAGGCTGGAGTGCAGTGGCACGATCTCGGCTCACTGCAACCTCCGACTTCCGGGTTTAAGCAATTCTCCTGTCTCAGCCTCCCGAGTAGCTGGGATTACAGGTGCCCACCACCACGCCCGGCTAATTTTTGTATTTTTAGTAGACACAGGGTTTCACCATGCTGGCCAGGTTGGTCTCAAACTCCTGACCTCAAGTGATCTGCCCACTTCGGCCTCCCAAAGTGCTGGGATTACAGGCGTGAGCCACTGCACCTGGCCCATATGAATTTTAAAAACAGGAATTGGTAAGATCACCAAGAAAAAAAGTAAGGAGCAGAAATGGGGTTAACCTGGGATTTACAGGCTCCTGTAGGGTCCATGAATGCACATTGTGTGCTTGTGTTTGTGTGTGTCTGCGTGTGAGTGTGTTTTCATCAGATTCTCAAAAGGACCTGGGACTTAGAAGAATCACAGCTGTAGGAAAAGAATGTTCCTTCAGGGAGAAGAGAACTTGGGGAAACTATTATTCACAGGTGCCAAAGGGAACAATCACTCCAGAAAGAGGATGTTTGCAATTTCAGATGTTCCTTCGATGTCCTGTGGCCTATAAGAATCGAGAAATGGTCATTGGATTGGCCAACTGGAGACCTTTAAGAAAGCCACCTCCGTCCGTGGGAGAGGGTGCAATTCAGATCCCAAACTGAGGTGAGGACGGGGCCAGGAGTGTGGGCCGCCCTCTCAACAAATCTGCTTATGAGAGGAAGTGATGGACCAGATGCTTAAGGGGTAGGGACTAGATTTTGCCTTACGGAGGACAAGTCAGTCCCTGAAGAGAAGCCGCGGAGAGGGACGCAGAAGCACAGTGGGACACAAGGGTCTCGGGAAAGTGGGCTTGCGAAGAGGTGCCGGGGCGTTCGCCGGAGGTGCAGGGAGGCCGCTGGGATTCCGCCAGGAGAAACGAGAGTGCGCGAAGAAGCTTCACACAAACGGCCTTGACCTCCCCTGCCCAGAGTTGAGGTCAGAGGTGCACTCGGGGTCTGATCCTCCCGGAGGTGTTTGAACCGCTGGCGTGCGGTGCGAGATGGGGGCGAAAGCGTAAGAGCCCGCGGGGCCGCGGCCAGGCCCCGGAACCTGGCTATACCGCGCGCAGGAGCAGCTCCACCTGGAAGCTGGGCCCACGGGACTGAGCCGTGCGCTGATTGGCCGGTGCAGCGTCGCGCGCGTCAGTTGCCCGCCGCCGCGTGGCCGAGGAGTAGCTTGGGCGTTCGTGGGGCCCCCACACCAGTTCCTCAGTGCCTCCGCCTGTGATGTGATTAGCCGAGACCTGTGCCTTTAAGGAGTGCCCCCTTTCTCGGCCCTTCCCCCTCCAATTACAGCACTAATTTCAGTAATGGAGCATTAATAGAGTAATGGGCGAGTGAGGCTGGCCTGAAGGAACTGTGGAGCTCAGCACAAATTGAGTAAATAAACCATGTATTAGATTTCTAAACAATACTTTTAGTCTAGTCTCCAGGGAAAGAGAGTCTTCAAGACTTACTTAAGTCATCCCTGCAAAGTGTATGTAAAAGAAGCCTCCTTTCAGAGCTTGGTTGTTTGTAGAAGCAGGAAATCTCCCTCTCTCATCCCAGGGATGGGAGAGGTAAGATAGTTGCTGTTCCCACATTTTCCCTTTCTTGTTATTTTCCAATTTTTTTTTCTTACTTTGACAGAGGTATGGGAGGCGAGAATCTCCAAGGATGCTTCCCGCCTGGGGACCCTGGCAGGGGTGGTGGAGGCGGACGTCTCCCCGGGACAGGTAGCTTGCGCAGATATTGATGATGTATAGGAAGTGGGGGCAGGGGCCAGAAAGGGGAGAAACTTGGGGAGAAAGAGGGAAAATTATTAGCAGATGACCTTATTATGGAGAATGAGGCTGTTGCCTCTACTACTTGGCAATGTGTTATAGGGATGACTTTAAGAAGACTAAAGAATAATAACATGTTACAATAAGAAGGACTGCATCTGTGTTGCTTTAATGGGTAATGGAAAGAAGGAAGGTCTGGGTGTCAGAAGATCAAAGATATGGTCTCAGATCTCTTACTAGCTGTAGGACCTTGGACAAACAATCTTACCTTCCTGTGCCTCAGTTTCCTTATCTGTAAAAAGGGAAGAGTGGTATCTTTCTGCCTGCTCCCCAGGGTCATTAGGAGGGCTAGAGGAGAGTGTGTGTTAGTTGCTGGACAGGTGTGTCCTCTGTGCTTCCAATGTCCATGGAGCCCAGCTTCAGCCTCTGAGGGCAGGGAGGAGGTGATTCTGGGCTATAAGGTTTGGGCAAAGGTAGGAAATCCCTGAAATATTAGTTTAGGGTTATGAAACGTTAACACATTCTTCACCTGCTCTGTGTTCATGATGGTGACACTCTGAAGCTGTGAAATAGGATTTGAATATAGTTGCTAAAATATGTCCTGACTTAGTTTGCTCCTGTTGCCTAAGCAAGCCCTGAATGTGGGCTGAGGGCTGTGACTTGAAGTACCTGAGAAGGGCTCCCCGTCTTCCACAAGGGCCCTGATGACTCCAGAAAGGCTGATTTACAGTGCGATATTTGCCGTGACTGTGAAGACTCTTTAGGTAAGGCATTGATAGCCAACAGCTGCTTCTGCTAAATCTTCTAAACGTTCTAGGTGTCCCACTTGCTAGAGAGCAGCCACTGAAGGAAAGTTCCTCATGAACCTGTGGTCTGCATGAAGTGGGGAGGGAAGCAAAAGACAATAGGAAGGAAGCAAGTGAGTTCTGGTACGTTCTCCATCTTAGAGGTTAAGAGCTTGGGTTCTGGACACAAAGTTAGGTTTTAATCCTGCCCTGCCCTGCCACTACCTGGCTCTGTGACTACTATAGCTTGGATATTCGACCATTCAACTCTCACGTTGAGATGTGATCCCCAGTGTTGGAGGTGGGGCCTGATGGGAGATGTTTGGGTTATGGAGGTAGACCTCTTATAAATAGATGAGTGCTCTCTTTTGGGGGTGGGGGATGGTGAGTGAATTCTCAGTCCAATAGTTCCCTTGAGAGCTGGTTGTTAAAAGCAGCCTGGTACCTTCCCACTCTGTTTCTTGCTTCCTCTTTCACCATGTGATCTCTGCACACCCTGGCTCCCCTTCACCTTCTGTCATGAGTGGAAGCGGCCAGAAACCCTCACCAGAAGCAGATGCTGGTGTCATGCTTCTCATACAGCCTGCAGAACCATGAGCCAAATAAGTTTCTTTCCTTGTAAATCACCCAGCAACAGGTATTCCTTTGTAGCAATACTAAACGGACTAAGACAGTGACCCTGGGTGAATTTCATCTCACCCCTGGGCAGCAGTTTCCTACATGCTGGTGTGTGTGATGCCTGTCTTAAAGGGCTATGGTGAGGATTCAGTGACAAATACAGGACTTGACATATCACACAAGTTACTGTCATTTTATGCCTCTGTCTTTGAGCTTTTAATGGCAGTTATGTTTTTTCTTCCTTCTAACCCTAGTAGATATACAAATAAAGACAAGAGAAGAAAGAAGGAAGGAGTATCTATCTGATTGATGGGGGAAGAGTCTGGATTTCTAGCAAGTCTCATCACCTTTAGTGGCCTAAGAGCTGAGTTCCCACTTGGTGAGGCCCAGTGTTCTTACCTGGATTTTTTTAATTGATTCATATTCGGTGTACATATTTTCAGGGTATGTGTAATGATTTGATATATTTATATGTAATCAAATCAGGATAATTGAGGTATCCATCATCTTAAATATTTATCTTTACACTAGGAACATTGAATTATTCTCTACTAGTTATTTTGAAATGGACAATTAATGTTAACTATAGTCACTCTACTGATCTATCAAAAATATTAGCAAAGTATTCCTTTTATTTATCCTTTTTTAGAAATGGAGTCTTGCTATTTTGCCCAGGTTGGCCTCAAACTCCAGGGCTCAAGCAATTTTCCCACCTCAGCCTCCTGAGTAGCTGGGATTACAGGTGTGAGCCACCACACCTCTTATCTGGATTTGTGAGAGTAGTATTTGGTATAGAGACTGTGAATAAAATAGGATTCTCTCTCTCCGCGCACTCTGTGGCCTCTCTGTGTTTCTTTCCAAGATGTTCATTTGAACTGATATTCATCTTGTCAACACTGCTCAACTAGAGTGACAGATTCTTTCTGACGTGGGGCCCAGGTATGGATCAGGGAACCCAAAGTGACGTGCAAGCCCAAGATACACTGCACCCTGACGGCTGCTGGGTTGTGACCACTTCCAGGGCATCAGTGTAGAGATGGAGGAACTGGCCTTGTCTGAGAGGCCACACCAGGGAATTCAGCCTCAGGGACTTCAGGACATCTTAAACATACAAGGCACATGGAAGGGGGAAAAGGCTGGAAAAACAGGGTAAAGGTGAACATTAAAAAACAAACAAACAAACAAACAAAAATCAGGGGGAGAAGAGACTGGAGACTAAACTTTTACTGGCATCTTGACCTTGTTTCTAGTCTTGTCATTATGAACTGACCTCAGAAGAGTCACCTCACCTTTCTGAGTCTGTTTTCTCCCTGCACAGTTAATCATCTGAATCTTTTGCATCAAACAATCCATGCTTTGCATGCATGAAGGTTTGGCTTTTAGCACAAAGGAGAAATGAATTTGAGTCTTGAGTCTGATAAAGACCTCACATGCCTCAGAGGTTCTGCCTCTGACCTGGTCCTGGGGACCCCTGATCCTTCCTGTGGTTCCTTGTCAGCTGCAAGCATAGACCCAAGTTACTAGAGGGTGGATATCACACCATTTCCCTCTTAGTGGCTGGCTTAGGTGGGCCTCCCAGCATGCTGGTGTCTCAGATTCTTAGGCATAAAAATAATCATGACCCTGGGAGAAGATACTTTGCTACATACATTTCTTTAGGAAGATAAAAATCCAAATCTGCATGTGATTTTCATCCTTTATAAAACAATACAACCTTAAAGTACTTGCTCTAATTGGGTTCCTACTGAGTAACAAACCCTAGAAAATAGCAAATGTATACAATAAATCACAATACATCTCATATAGCAACTCTGAAGTTTTAGTATTTTGCCCAAATTCATCTTACTAGGATAGAAAGGTCTGATTCACCCAACCTGAAAACTGAAAAAGCGTTCTTCTGGAGATACCCTATATTCAAACTCTAAAGTATCTGTCCCTTGAGGAGAGAAGGAAAACACATTTCTAGTCATGCCCTCTGGCTGTCAGTCTGAAATCCTAATCACACCTGGCCTTAGAGAAACTTTGGTAGACATTTGATAACTGTTGACTTGAGTGGAATCTAAAACTCACTGACAAGGAAGACAAAGGCCTTCTAGGTAATGCTTATATTAATGGGCCAAATGAAGAAAGGACCACTCTTTGGGCCTGTGGCCCGTGGGGTGATTTGAGGTGGTTGCCCAGGCACTTTGAAACATTGTTTGAAAACCCTATGGCCTGGAGAGTGTCTGAGGCCTGCCCCAATACTAATATGCATCCAGTTCTATGAGAATGGAACTAAATGACCTTGAAAGAGCTGTGTATTCCAGGAGAATTGTGTTGTAGTGGGCCACCGAGCATGCCTCCAAAGCTGCCAGGCCAAGACCCCAGAGACACTTGTGGTTCCATTGCCAACTGGCTCAGGAAATCAGCTCAGACTCCTCCTTCAACTCTCTTTCTTGTTGGTCTCTTCTTCCAGCTGATGTCTCCGGTTTTATTCTGTGGCCCCACACCTGGTCCTGCCCAGCCCTTCAGGGAGGCCTCTTAGTTGGATAAGATGCTGGCTGTGTGGCCTCCATGTGGTTCTTGGACATTGACCCTCAGCTTTCTGTATACTCCTCAATATGCTTCCCAGTGCAATTCCACACACCTCCTCACCCTCATACCCCCAGCCTTCTATAGAGGGCTTGGGAAGTCTCTGCCATAGGACTGTGGACAGAACTTCAAAATTAAAAAAGAGATTGGGTTTGATACCTAAAAGCAGTAGGATTTTGTCATATTCTTAAGTGATGGCTAAAGCTCAATCTTGGTTGACTCTACACAAAAAGAATATAGAGTGGAGATTAAAAATCTGTGCCATACACTCAGATGGCCAAGGCTCATTTCTTGGCTCAGCCACTTACTCTGTGGCCATGAGCAGGCTGTTTCTCCTCTCTGAGCTTCAGTTTTTCATCTCAAAATGGGAAATACTAATTCCTACCTTACTGAGCTCTCCTGAGTGTTTGTGAGAGGAAGCAAGCCTAGTACCTGCCCTGTAGAAGAAATTTCGTGAATGTTCCTTTTCTTCCCTTTGTTAGACCAACATCAAGAGATGGTCTCCATACTTAGTTTTTGAGGATCCATCGTTGAGGAAACAGTAATAACTTTCTTCATTCCCATTAAGCATACTGAGCATAGGAGGCCTGATGGATACAGGAGCCAGAAGTTTGAAATAATTGATTAGGTTTATTTTAACTTTGTAGAGGTTTTCAGATTTCAGTGACTTAACTGACTTAAGGTGTCAAGTGTTGGGCCTCCTCCCTTATGATAAAAGCCCTAGAGTTTTGTCCATGGGACCATGTAATACCACAACAGATGTATTATCATGAGGCTGCACTTAATACCCTGATTGGCACTGCCTTTAAAACAAAACAACTTCTTAATAGGAGAAATTTTAAGCATTGACAATAGTCGAGTAACAGCGTGATGAACTCCACGTAGCCATCACGGAGACAATCTGGTTTCATCCATATTCTTACCCACTTGCCCCCAACACCCAAATATTTTAAAGCAAATCTCAGACTTCATATTATTACATAAATATTTCCATATGTAGTTGTAAAATAGGACTGTTTTTCAAACATAACCACAGTACATTTTCACCTCTAAAATTATTACAGTAATTCCTTAATGTCTAGTGAATTCTTCTCCTTTTCCCTCTCTCTCACTTTCTACTTTGCATATATAGTTTGTTCAAGTTGGAAGCCAAGTAACGTTCATACACAGTATTATAATTGCTTGGTTTTTCACATGGGCTGCTTTTTTTCTTGTATTAAAAAAAGACTATTTTTTAGAAGAGTTTTAGGGTCACAGCAAAGTTGAGCAAGAAGTACGGAGAGTTTCCATATACTCCCCTGCCCCCACATATACACAGCCTCCCCATCTATCAACATCTCACACTAGAATGGAACATTTGTTGCAGTCCATGATCCTATATTGGGACATCATCATTATCCAAAGTCCATAGTTTACATTAGAGTTCACTTTTGGTGCTGTTCATTCTATGGGTTTGGGCAAGTATTTGCTTAACATGGATCTACCATTGTAGTATTACACAGAGTTGTTTCACTGTCCTAAAAATATGCTGTGCTGTGCCTAGTCATCCTTCTCTCCCCACACATAATCTCTGACAGCCACTGATCATTTTATTCTCTCCATAGTTTCACCTTTCCCAAATGTCATAGAGTTGGAATTATATAGTGTGTAGCCTTTTCAGATTGGTGTCTTTCACTTAGTAATGTGCACTTAAGGCTCCTCCATGTCTTTACATGGCTTGATAGCTCATTACTTTTTAGCAGTGAGTAATATTCCATTGTAGGAGTGTACTAGAGTTTAATCCTTCACCTATTAAAGGACATCTTGATTGTTTCCAAGTTTTGGTAATTATAAATAAAGCTTCTATAAACATCCATGTGCACGTTTTTGTGTGGACATATATTTTCAACTCATTTGGGTAAACACCAAGAAATGTGATTGCTGGACCGTATGGTAAAAGTATGTTTAGTTTTATAAGAACCCACCGAACTGTCTTCCAAAGTGCCTGTGCATTTTACATTTTCACCTGCAGTGAACGAGAGTCCCTGCTGTTCTGTGTCCTTATCAGCATTTGGTGTTTTCAGTATGAATTGCTTTGTAATTCATAGGTTTTTCATCTTACTCTTTTTACCTTTCAGTTTCTTTGTTGAAGAAAGCAATGATTTGTCCTTTAGCGTTTCCCAGGGACTAGGGTTTGCTTATTGTATCCCCATGGTGTCATTTAGCATGTTTTTATGTCTTTGGATTGCTTGAAAATCAGCATTTAGATCTGGAGCTTGATCAGATTAAAATGTGATATTTTGGGCAAGACCATTTCATAGATGGTGGTGTGCACCCTCATCAAGCGGCACTAAATGATTGTCTCTGTTTTTATGCTATTAGTAGCCATTGATCATTGATGCTTAGATATATTAATTTATTCAGATTATGAAATAGTGATATTATATCATCACTTCTTCATTCTTTAGCTGGAAACTGTATAAAGACAAACCTCCCCTCATCAACTATTTGGTTATCCTGAAGTATAGGGTCATACTGATAAGGTGAGATAAATGTTTTATTCTTTCTTTTTTACTTACCAGTGTTAAAAATAATGAATTAGTCTCCTAGAACATATTTGGCATGTTTCAGTCCATTGCAGCAGTTATCATTCCAATCGATGTTCAGATTGCCCCATCTTTGGCCAGTGGGAACCTCTTCAAGACAGCTCCTGAGTCCTTTTGACATGACCCTAGTAGACTCCGCTAACTTCCTTACTATCTGGTATGTCAAGAAGCTCTAGGTTTATCCTGTATTTTTCCTGTCCTAGATCTTGAAGCAGTCTTTTTTCTAAGGTTACTTGTAGTGAGTGACTGCTGCTCTTTGCATCATGTTCTTTAATGTTGATAAAAACGCAAGCTTGGACTATTAGCTAAGCATAGAATTGTATTCATGTTGTAGATGTTTTACACCTGAGGCAGCCTAGGGCATCTTGAAACTCTGAGGGGCATTCCCTGTCTTGGCCATATTCAGGGGCTTCTGTAAAGACTGTTGCTTATTGGCCAGGTGCAGTGGCTCACACCTGTAATCCCAGCACTTTGGGAGGCTGAGGTGGGCGGATCGCACGGTCAGGAGATCGAGACCATCCTGGCTAACACGGTGAAATCCCATGTCTACTAAAAATACAAAACAATTAGCCGGGCGTGGTGGTGGGCACCTGCAGTCCCAGCTACTCGGGAGGCTGAGGCAGGAGAATGGCATGAACCTGGGAGGCAGAGCTTGCAGTGAGCCAAGATCGCAGCACTGCACTCCAGCCTGGGCGACAGAACGACACTCTGTCTCAAAAAAAAAGAAAAAAAAAAAAAGACTATTGCTTATTTTTTCTTGTGAACTAACAGTCAGCTCAGTCTCCTTTTATCATAATATTACAAGTATAATAACAATAACATTCATCAAATTGTAACTGTGTACCAGGTACTTTACATGCATTTTTTAATCCTCCCAACAACCCCACAAGGTAAGTATTATCATTAGTCCTCCCTCTTTACAGATGAAGAAACTAAGAGATTAAACAGCATACTCAGGATTACAGAGGGAGAGAATTGGTAGTGCTGGGGTTTAAGCTGAGTAGAAATAAGTATGGCAATCTACTCTCAGCAGCAAAACAGGCTTGGCCTGGAAGATGTGCCTATAGGGAAAGCTGTTTTTCTTTGTGGTTGAGGAGATTTCAAATGGAAGATGTGTATTTAAGACATGGTAGCAGTGGAGATAGAAAGACCATAATTCCAGAAGCTGATAAATTGTTGCAGCATCTTTCTAAATCCTCCATGGAAGGTTGGCCTAGCTAGTTCTTTGGTCCAGGAACCTTCCTGACCTTGACTCTGAGCTTGTTGCAGGCCTCTAAAGTGGGGGAAAGGAGAAAGTGGGCATGTGGGAAGAGATTACACCAGGTTTCCTCCAGCAGATGGGTCATGTTCGAATTTATTGATGGCTGCTGTCCCAGTGGAGTCCATTGCACTGTCAGAACTGCATTTGTTGAGCCTGGCAGAGAGACAAACCATGCCTATGTATACCCCTTAGTCTCTGAAGCCAGCACTTTTTTCTTTAACGGCCCTTTGATGTGTTACAAGATCCTAATTAGGGCATTTCAATAAATCAGTCCCTTGGGCATAGACACTTCAACACAGGCCTAATTTGCTAAGCACTGGTAGACATTAACCAGTTGTTGAAAATTTGCTGTGACATTCCTTAAAGACTCATGTGGGGATCCTAGTCCCACGTGAGGACCTGGGTGCCAGATTCTGGCCTTGAGTGTATGTACCCAAAGGTTGATCTCAGATATTCCATGACTAATAATACCGCTCACAGGCCTTTAGTGGATTAAGCTATTGTTTGCCTAACACTCCAGGGTAGACAGAGATATGTAAGTGTTAAGTGGCAGCCTCATGGCTCCAAGTTTCCTGTGGTTACTGCCCATCCTTCAGGATTAATTTGGTGCCTATCTTTTTAGAGAGTCAATCGTCCCATGCAATCCTTATTCATAACTTCCTGCTACAACTGGCGAGACACCAGGATACTCATTCGTTGTCTGCTAGGCCCGAAAGGGGGAAAAAAGGGTGTGGAGAATTGTAGAGGAAGGAAGGGAATTAGGGATGTCTTATCTTCAGAGAGTAAGGCTAGCCTTCCTCTGCATAGGATAAGAATGGCAAGATTTAGCCTCACTGGCATCCTGCATGTCCAGCCTGGGATGGCACAGTGCAAGAAGGATGTGACACATGTAAGGATGAGACATTCCCATCTGATATGAGCGGTGCACTAGCACCTGGGCAAGTGAAATTATAATACCAAGATTTCTTTTTTTTAGACCTTGTTCTAAAAGGCCCTGTGCCCATGACTTTAAATGCAATATTTTATTTAAACTAAAAGGCCCTGCTCTCATGACTTTAAATGCAACATTTTATTTAAACTTCCTGCAGTCCTACATGGAGTAGAAATTACTATTATTTACATTTTACAAGGGATGAAATTGAGGCCAGAGAGGTGAACCCCCCTCCAACCATGCAACTAGCAAGAGGCTTAGGTAGGCTAGTGCTGAACTCTGAATTATGCACATTGAAGGAGCCATTTCCAACCTGTCCCAGGGAGAGCAGCTGTGAGTGTGATGGCTGGACACTGGACCCTGCACAAGCCCTGAAGGATCAGTTATGAAACTCACTTATCAAAGTCTGGTGCAATAAAGTGGTTTAGGAATGAAGTTATTTCAGAGGGAAAAGCCTGGATCTGCTCTAATTTATATTTAAAAAGCAGATGATTTTCAAACTTTAATTCCTATGAACCAGACACTACCTGCATTTCATCTCACTGCTGATCCTGGTATACCTGTGGATCTCTTCATTGTGTCTCATGCATATGGTGCTTAGCTTCCATCTGTCTTGTTAGACATTGCTTTTGTTTCTGCCATCCTTTCTTACATACATCTCTGTTTGGTGTTGACATATGTGTCAGGCCCTGTGTTGGCTGAGAACAGTACTGAGAGCAACAGGCAGGTTTCTGCTATCAATGTGAGCCCAGGCTGGGGCCGGGTCCCAGCGTAGTGCTGTACTTACGAGCTAGGGCTGGGTCAGATTGTCCAGGTTCAATCGTAGCTCTGCCCGGTATCAACCTCTTTGAGTCTTGGTGATTCTGTCATCTTGGTGGTTCTGTAGAATGGGGAAAATAATATGACCTACTTAACTGGGAACAGCAAAGATTAAATGAGATAATTCATTTGAAAACTTGACCCAGTCTCAAGTGTAGAGTAAGCTCAAACAGATATCAACTGTTAGTGTTTTCTGACTTTCTGGGCTTACCCTCTTTTCATGACAGCCAGGGGTTCCTGGTTTACTGGCCCTGCCTCTTGAATCTGTGTTTGATTGATGATCCTCTAACAACATGGTCTTGGTGTTAAACTTGCCCAGGTTACAGTACAGGACTTTGCAGGATCTCACATTCCCCAGCTAGTCCACAACTTGGGTCAGCTGACCTGGGTACTCCTGCATCCAGACCCTGGTTGCCCGTGGGCTCATTTCCTGCCCATCTTTGTCAGGCACCACAGTTATCTCCACCTCAAATAATATATTTGCGGTTTTCCACAGGATTGGTGACATATTTTTACATTGGCTGGAATCTTCTTGCCATTTCTTTGATTTCCTCTTTTGAAATAGAAAGATCATTTTATAACTTGACAGAACTCGATGAAATACCTATTTCACATACTCTGTCTCAGGCTCTAATGTTATTTGGCACTGTGTGAAAAATACAATGTGGGAACATGGGATGACCCATGTTCCTCTGTAGAATATTGCTCTCGCTTCTGTGTCCCCACAAGCTGTGCTTACTCTTGCCTCTATGCCTTTGTTGGCTGCTTTCCTAGCCTGGGCTGCCTTCCTGTGTCAGCTGCTTTCTTTCTTCAATGCTCATCTCAAAGTTTTATTCTGGCTGTGGAGCTGTGGCACCTTCTACCCATGCTTGATTTCTTTCCTCCCTGTATAAGTGGAGTACTCATTGCAACCCATAACCTGACACTTTTCATGCGCTTGCTTATGTTCAGATTATTCAGCAAACCTCCTAATATTTTCCAAGCCTTGCACTAAGTATTTTTCACATATATTGCCTCTTTTAATCCTTACAATAACCCTGACAGTAGATATTATTAATTTACCCATAATGTATATGTGACAATTGAGGTTAGATTCAATAGCTTAAATAACTTATCCATTAAGAAAATGAAGTCCAGGTGTGGTGGCTCACGCTTATAATCCCAGTGCTTTGGGAGGCCAAGGCAGGAGGATTGCTTAAGACCAGGTGTTTAAGACCAGCCTGGACAACATAGCGAGTCCCCATCTCTGCAAAAATAAAAATAGAAAACAATTAGTTAAGCATGGTGGTGTGAATGTAGTTTCAGCTACTTGGGAGGCTGAGGTGAAAGGATCACTTGAGCCTAGGAGTTAGCTGCAGTTAGCTGTGATCATGCCACCACATTCTAATCTGGGTGACAGAGACCCCCATCTCTAAAAAGAAAAAAAAAAAAAAGATAAGCCACCAACTGGGAGAAAATATTTGCAAATATTATTTCTAATGTGTATCCTGAAAATATAAACAACCTTTACATCTCAGCAGTAAGAAGACAGATAGTTCAACTTCAAATGGGCCAGATTTGAATAGGCATTTTTCTCAAGAAGATGTGTGCATGGCTAGTCAGAGCATGAAAATACGTTCAATATCATTAGCCATTAGGAAAATGCAAATCAAAACCACAATAAGATACTATTACACCCACTAGAATAGCTATAATTGAAAAGAGAGGCTAGGCACAGTGGCTCATGCCTGTAATCCCAGCACTTTGGAGGCCAGGCAGGCGGATCACCTGAGGTCAGGAGTTCGAGAACAGCCTGGCCAACATGGTGAAGCCCCGGGAGTCTCTACTAAAAATACAAAAATTAGCTGGACCTGGTGGTGGGCATCTGTAATCCCAGCTACTCAGGAGGCTGAGGCAGGAGAATTGCTCGAACCTGGGAGGTGGAGGTTGCTGTGAGCTGAGATTGCACCATTGCACTCCAGCCTGGGCAACAAGAGTGAAACTCTGTCTCAAAAAAAAAAAAAAAAAAAAATGAAAAAGAAAAGAGAGATAATAACCGATTATAAAGATGTGGAAACTAGAACCTTCATGCATTGCTGGTGTGAATGTAAAATGGTAGAATCATTTCGAAAAAGAGTTTGGCGGTTTCTTAAAAAGTTAGATATTTAGCTTACAACTCAACAAATCTACTCCTAGGGATTTACCCGAGATAAATAACATATCCACACAATAATTTACATGTGAATGTTCATAGAAGCATTATTCATAATAGGCCCAAACTGAAACAATCTAAATACATATCAGCTGGTGAAGGGATAAACAAAATGTGGCATATTCATAAAATGGCATACAATTCAGCAATCTAAAGGAATAAATGTATGCTAATACATGCTACAACAGGGATGACACTCAAAAATGTTATGCTAAGTGAAAGAAGCCAGACACAAATGACTACATGTTGTATGCCTCCATTTATATGACTTTCTAGAAAAGATAAATCTATGGAAACAAAAAGCATTCAGTGGGTGTCCAGAGCTAGAGTGAGAAAGAGGATTGCCTACAAGTGGTCACGAGGGAACTTTCGTGGGGTAATGGAAATGTTCTAAAACCAGATCGAGGTGGTGTTTGCACAACTCTATAACTTTACTATGATAACTTTACTAAACTGTGTACTTCCAATTGGTAGATTTTATGGTATATAAATTATGCTATTTTGTTAAAAAAGAAATAACTTGCAATGACATTTTGAAAATAAATTGTCCAAGATCTCACAAGTAGCAGAGTAGGGATTCGAACAGAACCTTCCTTCAGTGCTCTTCTTGGCTCTTCATTGCTCTTCTTGCCAGCCTCTGCCCTTTGCTGTGTGTGTATGGCTTGTCTCCCAACAGAAGGAAAGCTCTTTAAGAACAAGGAGCATGCCTTTACATCTTCAGGACTTTCTCAAGTGTCCTCAACAAATATGTGGAACCGAGTTGATAGCACATCATAATATAATGGGATTATTCTGTACCAGAAGGAACAGCATAGGGCTGCTGTTTCTCCAAATGCTGCCTGGAGTGTTGAGACAGAAGGGGTAGATAGTCCATCAAAGGCATGCCGCCTGAAGAACAATGTAGTGACAGGGCTGGCTGACAGCAAGAGACAAAGAGCTGTGCTGTTGAACACTGCCCAGAGCAACCTGTCTCTTCCTGCTCAGCCCAGCAGACTGTAAATGGACCACAAAAGGCTGCTGGAAAGAGGACAAGAGCTTAAGAATTTGCTGAATGTGTTACCCTTGATAGCAAGAGTAAACCCGAATGACCTTCCTGGGACACACAGTAGAGCTCATTAGAATATAGGCCAGACCTGAATCCAGGCAGGGAGGTGAAAATAAGTATTTGAAGACATTGGAGTAGGCTCACACATATTTGACCAACTCAAATTTTTCCAACTTTGTTGGAAACCAGTATTACAATCAGTTGTTCCTAACTTAAGGTGTTATAAGGAAAATTTGTCTACAACTTGAAAACAGGCAAATAGAACTGCTTGCTGGGCAAGCAGTTCAGTGACTTGCTGGGCATTGTCTGGCATAACCTATAAGGAGTGCACTTTTGATTGGCTCTCCACTGATTAGGCTTATTTTATAGCCATAGGGGTAGAAGTTAGCTTATAGGAAATTTGATAATAATGCCAATGATTCTTGTCCACAGCAAAGCAAGTGATTTAGAAAAGCAGCAGATTTAGAAAAGATAGTCCTAAACATTACATCTTATTGCCCTTTCAGATGTTAACCAGTTTTGCATCTATTATTAACTTTAATTCAACATTCCTGACTGCCTTTAGATACCTCTGTTCTTCAGGTTCTCCTTTGAACCAGTGTGAACAACTTATGGGTTCTCCCATTAATTAGTGAGTCAAATAAAATCTTTTATATTGGCACAGGAGTCATAGTTTTAACTTTTTGACTATTACATTTCAAGAGTGTGCATTGTAACAGTTCAGGTTCATTGCTATGGAGACCACAATTTCTAAACCAAATGTGGTAGTCTAGCATCTTATCAGACAATTAAAGGAATCCCTACCTTCCTACAATCTTGAAAGTCTCCTGTTGCTTCTCTATCAGTCTGACAGGTGCTACTTTCTTTACCAAGAATCTTCCTCTAACCGTTAGACTGAGCTTGATGTCTTTGTTCTATGAACTGTCTTCACTTGCTTTTCTCGCAGCACTTAGCATAGGCACAGCCACCTGAAAAATGGTAAAACTCCAGTGAAGTCAGAACAGTTACTGAGGAAGCAGTGGGCAGGGCAGGCTCTGCGACCAGTTTAGACCGTGGTTAAGTGCCAGGGGTTGGAGAAGTGTCCAATATTACACAAGTAGCAGAGTTGGGATTTGGATTGAACCTTCCTTCGGTGCTCTTCTTAGATCTAGGAGGTCAAGGCTGCAGTGAGCCATGATCATGCCACTCCATTCCAGCCTGGGCAACAGAGTGAGACCATCTCAAAAAGAAAAAGAAAAGATTAATAGTAGAAATGTGGTTGAATAGCCAAGGTTCAAGGAACAGGTGGGCAGTCTTGGATTGGGTACCAGGTGGGAGCCCACCTACTGCTTTTTTGGGCAGATCATTTTCTTCTTCAGTCAAACCACCCAATCAAAGTTTCATTGCCCACAGCTGGTCCAAGGAGCCCAGAAACCAATGGTGATAACTTTTAATGTCAAGATTAATAGCAAAAGGTTGGGTGCATTGGCTCACACCTGTAATCCCAGCACTTCAGGAGGCTGAGGTGGGAGGATTGCCTGAGCCCAGGAGTTTAAGACCAGTCTGAACAACATGGCAAAAACCTTTCTCCACAGAAAAGTTAAAAAATTAGACAGGTGTGGTGGTGCAGGTTTGTAGTCCTGGGTACTCTGGAGGCTGAGGCGGGAGGATTGATTGAGCCCAGGAGGTCAAGGCTGCAGTGAGCCATGATTGAGCCACTGCACTCCAGCCTGGGCGACAGAGTGAGACCATCTCAAAAAGAAAAA
This sequence comes from Theropithecus gelada, assembly GCF_003255815.1. NCBI lineage: Eukaryota > Metazoa > Chordata > Mammalia > Primates > Cercopithecidae > Theropithecus > Theropithecus gelada. Next base: position 77,465,652 of record NC_037670.1, read on the forward strand.
GAAAGGTATTAATAGTGGAAATGTGGTTGAATAGCCAAGGGTACTTGTCCTAGACAAACAGAGAGGACTCGTTAAACTAGTTCAAAACAATTACAAGTATTTAAATAAGCACATTCTAATTCTTACATAGGAACTAGCTCTACAGCACCTTTCTCTTTTCTTGCAATCAAAACTGAGTCTCAGAGAGATGATCTTTTATGTGTTTTAAAAAATAAGTTTAAAATTGCCTTTTTCTATTTTTCATATAAGATTTAGGTGAACTTTAGCAACGGCTGCAGCCCTCTTGTGAAATATTGACACTTCAGTTGGAATTAGTTGGCCAAAATATTTCTTCAAAGTTTAGTAAGGATGGATGATTTCTACATTTGTGGATAGCCATGCCTATCTGCAAATTATAAAATTTATAACAGACTATATTATTAGTTAAAAGAAATGAAAAAGCCTGTGCATGCATACTACACATGCATAACAGAAGAACTAACACAATGACAAGGACATTAAATTCACAATACCTAGTCATGATTTTAAAACTCTCATAAAACATGAAAATATTTAGAGATTGCTTGAACCCGAGAGGCAGAGGTTGCGGTGAGCTGAGATTGTACCACTGCACTCCAGCCTGGGTGACAGAGCAAGACTCCTTCTCAAAAAAAAAAATTTTTTAGAGATCATTAAAAAATAATTTATATTTTGTTTACAAGAGACAAACTTAAAGTGATACAGAAAGTTTGAAAATAATGTTTAAAAGGAGATAGACATGAATATACATGCTGATACAGGTAAAGAGAGAACAATGTTGGCAGTATTAATATCAGACAAAGGAAAATTCAAGGAGAAAACTTCAGGGAGCAAATGTGTTTCGTATAACATTTTTAAGAATATGATTTGCAACAAAAGAGTGCCTCTTACACATCGGATAGGGGCAAATGCTATCATCACAGTGTAATTGCCAATTGTGCTATAGTCAGTCAACATATTTTTAAAGTCATTTTTATGAAATTCTAAATACTGAGTAAACATCAAATCGTCTGAGAAGAAACTATTAGAGGTAGAAGGGAAAACTAAGATTTTGATTATAACAAGATTTTCACACACTCAGCTCAATCACAGACAGAGCAAATAGACAAAATAAATAAGGATATAGAGGACTGGGATAATATGATTAATGATATTTGCTTAATAGATCCATGTGGAAAATTACAGATTACAAATAGAGAAAATATTCTGTTCAATTTCAATGGGATTTAACAGAAATTAATCATTTATTGACACACTAAAGAAAGCTCAAGGCTTTCCAAAAAGTAGAAATTATATGGGCTATGTTTTCCATTTATGATGCAATAAAACTAGAAGTAAAAACAATGTTAAAAATTTAGAACAAAAAATGTCTGAGAACTTAAAAATTTTTAAATGAGTTTTTAAAAATGGGTGAATAAAAAAATAAAAATCACAGTTAAAAAATGACAGTAAGAATATTACTTCTCAAACAAAATATATTACCAAAGTTTTTGGGTAGATTGTGTTCATCTTTCCAATTATTTGCCATCCTCCCTGTGACAGCAGTATGCCCTTCTCTTTGAATGTGTGACATTGGTTTGACCCACTAGAATGTGAATGGGGTGGGGGCAATGTTTGCCTTGTTCAAGCAGAAGCTCCAAGAGACTCTGCATGTTTCAACCACAGGAACAGCATGTCCCAGAGAGGAGGCTGTTTGTTCAGCCTGGATCTCAGAATAAAGACATTAAGCAGAACTGCAGTCAACATGCAAAGAACATGAAATGTAAAAGATAAATAAACCTGGGCTGTTGTAAGCCAGTGAGGTTTTGATATTATTTGTTCCTTCAGCATTACCTAGCAAAAATGAGCTAATACAGCTATACGCAGTAAAGAAAACTATAGTCTCAAGTATGTTTATTATTAAAGAAAGGAAACAACAAAATAATCTAAGCTTTTAACTCCATTCAGAAAGAGAAATATAAGGGAATCAGGAGGAAATAGCATGAAATTGAAATTAAAATTAATTACAAGAGTGAAGAAATGATAGTAAATCCAAAATCCATTCTTTGAAAAGAGCCAGTTACGTTGGCGAGCTCCTCACAAGTCTAATCAAAACAAAAAAAGAAAGAAAAAAAAATACACAAAAATTCCAACGTAAAATATCAATGAGAAGTAGATTTAGGCAAAAATACAAAAGATATTATGAAAAATTTTGTGAAAATACCATTTTTTTGTTGATAAACTCAAAAATCATGATTAAATCAAAGATTTAAAGAATAAAAATGAAAATGATCAAGTCTTATAAAAGAAGTTGAGAATCTGAATAGAGAAAACAGAAAGCATAGAAAAGGTAGAAAATTTTGTTAAAGATCTATTGTTAAAGGTACTGGATCCAGAGAAACTTAGAGACAAGTTATTTCAAATCATCAAAAACACATAATTCCTGTGTTATTAAAAGCAAAAACGAAGGGAAATGGAAATCTTTTCCATTTCTTTTAGAAAACTCGATAACCCTGATACCAAAACTTGACATATTAGAACCCAAAAGAGAGCCAGGTATAGATGAAATATAAAATTATAATAGTCTGTGATGGCTGAAACTGAGGGTCAACTTGATTGGATTGAAGGATGCAAAGTATTGACTCTGGGTTTGTCTGTGAGGGTGTTGCCAAAGGAGATTAATGTTTGAGTGAGTGGGCTGGGAAAGGCAGATCCACCCTTAATCTGGTGGGCACAATATAATCAGCTGCTAGGAAATGTAAAGCAGGCAGAAAAACATGAAAAGATGAGACTGGCTTAGCCTCCCAGCCTACATCTTTCTCCCATGCTGTATGCCTCCTGCCCTCGAACACTGGACTCCAAGTTCTTCAGTTTTGAGATTTGGGTTGGCTCTCTTTGCTTCTCAAACTTGCAGACAACCTGTTGTTTGAACTTGTGATCATGTAAGTTAATACTTAATAAACTCCCATATATATATATATATATGAAATTCTAAATATTGAGCAAACATCAAATCGTCTGAGGAGAAACTATTAGAGGTAGAAGGGAAAACTAAGATTTTGATTATAACAAGACTTTCATATATATATAGTTATATATAGATATATAGATAGATCATATACATATGAAAGTCTTGTTATAATCATATATATATTTCATATATATATATGATCAATACTTTGCATCCTTCAATCCAATCAAGTTGACATTCAGTATTAACCATCACAGACTATCACTTATCATTTTATATTCCATCTATAGTTGGCTCTCTTTTGGGTTCTAATATGTCAAGTTTTGGTATCAGGGTTATAGAGTTTTCTAAAAGAAATGGCAAAGATTTCCATTTCCCTTCCTTTTTGCTTTTACTAACACGGGAATTATGTGTTCTTTGATGATTTGAGATAGATATATACGTATCTCTTATTCTGTCCCTCTAGGGAACCCTGACTAATACATAATCACACATGAATTACTAGTAAATCAAAACTAGAGCTATATTTAAAAAAATACTATGACGAAGTAAGTTTATTCTAGAAATACAAGAATGATACAATTTCAGGAAATGAATTAATGTAATCAATCATATTACTAGAACAAAGAAAATTACTAGTACTAGTATTTAAAACATTTGATGAAATTCAACATCCATTCCTTTTTTTTTTTTTTTTTTTTTTGAGAGGGAGTCTCACTCTGTCGCCCAGGCTGGAGTGCAGTGGCCGGATCTCAGCTCACTGCAAGCTCCGCCTCCCGGGTTTACGCCATTCTCCTGCCTCAGCCTCCCGAGTAGCTGGGACTACAGGCGCACACCACCTCGGCCGGCTAGTTTTTTGTATTTTTTAGTAGAGACGGGGTTTCACTGTGTTAGCCAGGATGGTCTCGATCTCCTAACCTCGTGATCCGCCCGTCTCGGCCTCCCAAAGTGCTGGGATTACAGGCTTGAGCCACCGCGCCCGGCCCATTCTTGATTTAAAAAAAAATTCTTAGAGAGAAATAAAGATTTTTAACCTAATTAAGAATACTGGCCGGGTGTGGTGGCTCATGCACTGTAATCCCAGCACTTTGGGAGGCCGAGGTGGGCAGATCACCTGAGGTCAGGAGTTCGAGGCCAGCCTGGGCAACATGGTAAAACCCTGTCTCTACTAAAAATACAAAAATTATCTGGGCATGGTGGTGTGCGCCTGTAGTCCCAGCTACTCAGGAGGCTGAGGCAGGAGAATCACTTGAACCCAGAGTTGGGGGTTGCAGTGAGCCAGGACCATGCCATTGCACTCCAGCCTGGGTGACAGAGCGAGACTCCTCAAAAAAAAAAAAAAGTCCTGAAATTAATAGTATAAAAGTAAAAATATTTCTCTTCAAGTTAAAAACAAGGCAAAGGAAGATACTTACTATAACAATTATTATTAAGTATTGCTTTTAAAGTTTAAAGAATGGCAATAAGGTAAGAAAACAAAATCAGAGGTATAAATGTTGATACAGAGGAAAGAATAAAAAAGACTTTACAGAAGACAATCTATCTGGAAAGACTAATAAATTCATACATAAAGAATATTGAGTAAAGTGGCTTATTAAAAACATGTACAGAAAAATAGCTTTTTAATACCAGAGCAATAACCAGTGAGAAAATAAATACAAATAAAGGAAAAAATCCTATTAAAATGGTAATTAAACTATAAAATATCTAGGAATAAATTCAATAGGAAATGTTCAGGACATATATAAGGAATCTATAACATGCTTTATTAAATTCTAGACACATGATATCCATGTATAAGGAATGTTTATAATGATCTATTTTGTCACCAAGTTAATCTATAAATGTTATGCAATCTCAATAAAACCTCAATGGGATTTTTTTTTTTTTTTTTTTTTTTTTGAGATTGGCAGTCTCACTATGTTGCCCAGGCTGGTCTCGAACTCTTGGGCTCAAGTGAACCTCCTGCCCTGGCCTCCCAAAGTGCTGAGATTACAGGCATGAGCAACCAATACCTGGCCCTCAATGGAGATTTATAAGAAAATGTGAACATATGATTCACATGTGTTCCTGAAATAATAAACATAGGAGAGTAAATGAGAATTTTTAGCACAATGTATAATGAGGAGAGAATTGCCTATCCTGATATCAAAACAATTTTTAAAACAGCATGGTACTGGTGTAGAGAGACAAACCCGATGAAAAAATAGAAAGTTTAGAAAGAGATTCAAGTTTAGATAAGGACAAGGCATTTCACATCAGTGACAATGGTAGTTTGATTTGACTGGGAAAGGGCACGTAATTCAACAAATACTTTTGAGACAAATTGCTTACTATATGGAAAAATGAAACACTCTATTTTGCACTCTAAAGAGAGCAAAATAAGGCCTACATGATTTAAAAACAAAAAGCAAAATAGAAAAAAATGTATACACACACACATACACACACACACACACATACACACACATAGAGTCTTGGTATATATAAAATGTCACTAATCCTGATGCAAGCAGAGAGAAAACATGAAGGAAAACATTAGTTTGATTTTTAAAATATTCTATGTAGCAGAGAACACAATAAGTAAAACTGAAGGGCACAGGATAAACTAAAAAAAGTAAAACTCATCTAAATGTTATTTGCTTGGATAAAGAAGTCTTATAAGTGTTGGAGATCATCCATCCAGTAACTATTGAGCACTTATTTTTGCCAGGCACAGTTATAGGTGCCCCAGAGACCTAAATGAACAAACAGACATACATCCTTCCATCATGGGGCTTACCTCATCAGGCAACTTATTTAAACAAATTTAAATAAAAATGAAAAACAAGAAAAAGACCGTCATTAGCAAAGGAATGTGAATGAAAATGTTTTAGTTTTTCCCTATTTTAATCAGTAGAGATTTTAAAAAGTTGATTATACTCCACATCATCAAGGATATGGGAAACATGTTTTCATATGTTTCTGGGAGAAATATAAATTGGAAGAACTTTCTGGAAGGCTGTTTGGCAATCTTAAGAAGGTTGACCAGCAATTCCCCTTCTAAGAATTTATACCAAGTAAATAAAAATATAATTGCAACAACAATTTAACTACAAGAATATTTATTGTTTATAAGACCAAAATGTTGGAAACAGTCTAAATTTGATATACACACACAATGAGTAACACATAAAAATTGTATCATGGAAGAGTAATGATACAGAAATATTGTTAAATGAAAATATATAGTATATACTGGATTGATTCCATTTTAAATAGAAAATATACTGCTTAAAACTAGAAAGATAGACAATAAAATGTCCATGAAGATTCTGTCTTAATGTGCAATTTTGGATGCTTTTAATTTTCTTTTTTGTATTTTATATGGTACAGGTTTTGTAATTTTAAAATAGTGTTGTTTCTTTAAAGTTAATGTACAGATTAAAGATATCTAAGTGCCTTAGAGATTTTATATTTTATTGGGTCTGATATAATTATTGCAGATGCAGTTCCTTCAAAACTGCGTTAATTCTCTCAGGTTAGAGCAAAGGCTGCCAGAAAGAAGGGATCGGCAGGGCCAGGTGAAGGGAATGAGGTGAATTGTGCAAGACAGAGTCAGATACTGCCTTTACTTACAATTATGATAATTTGTTCATCATCGTTATTTTTCCTTTATTTATTTATTTATTTATTTATTTATTTATTTATTTAGAGATGGAGTCTTGCTCTGTCCTGCAGGCTGTAGTGCAGTGGCGCAATCTTTACTCACTGCAAGCTCCGCTTCCCGGGTTCACACCATTCTCGTGCCTCAGCCTCCCGAGTAGCTGGGACTACAGGCACCTGCCACCATGCCACGCCCAGCTAATTTTTTGTATTTTTAGTAGAGACGGGATTTCACCGTGTTAGCAAGGATGGTCTCGATCTCCTGACCTCATGATCCACCTGCCTCAGCCTCCCAAAGTGCTGGGATTACAGATGCGAGCCACTGCCCCCGGCCTCATTTTGATTTTTAAAATATTGCATTAATATTTTTTATTGAATACTGAGTTTTTTGGCATTCCTTGCACTTTGCACCTGAGATGTGTACCTCACTTACCTCACCCTAGCCTCAGCCCTGCTTACCAGCAGCCCTCTGCACCCTCCATGCTCCCCAAACAGCATCTCTTCATGTCCTACATCTGCCTCCTGTCCAGCAGCTGCAGTGCCCTCCTGGCAACACAGAACCAAGCCTGGATGCTCTGGGTAGAGGAGGGATGGCAGCAATCCCAGCCATTCATGGAACATTTCCTTTGGCCTGGGTTCTGTGCAAAATACTTTATCAACATTATCTTATTCAGTCCTCACAATAGCTGGATATGTTGGGTAGCACAGACTGATGTGCATCTCCTTATATCATTGTTTCCTTTCCATAGTAGTCTTTCCCAATGTCCACATCTGGGTATGTGGACATCCAAAATAAAGACTTCATGTCTCTTGCAGCCACATGTGGTCATGTGATTAAGCTCCAGTGAAAGAAGATAAAGAAGAGTTTTGTGCAGTTTGCAGACATGTCTATAAAGGGGAAGACCATTCCCTTCTTCCCCGTTTTCCTAATTCCTCTGTGTGGAATGTGAGTGTGAAGACTGGAGCTGGAGTTCCATCTGCAAACAGAAGATGAGAGCCACAAACTGAAGATGGTGAAGCAAATAGGTGAAAGAAGACAGAGTCCTTCCTGATATGGGGTTGCCATACCCCACCTGGACTGCTATGTTTACATGAGCTAGAAATAAACTTCTATTTTGTTAAAACTACTGTTGTCTTAAATTACCTGCCATTTGCAAACAACCTAGTCCTAATTCATTCACATATTACAATTACGTCCATTTTGTAGATGAGAAAACTGGGATTCAGAGAAGTTAAGCACCCTTCACAAGATTACACAACTATTAAGTGGCAGATCAGAATCTGAAACCAGGATGTCTGACTCCAATGCCCCACCTCTTAATCTTGTGCTGTTAAACTTCTGTGCCCCAGGAAAATTTCCAAATCTGAGTAAAGGGTTTGCGGGCCTAGAGTTTGGATACTCATCCCTCTATTTTTCTCCAGCCAAATTCCTAAACCCTTTGGTAGCTTCAGGGATTGGATCACATGCCATTTTCAGAGCCTGTTGAAAGACTAGGAATCCCTTGGAAATGTCTTAGTTACTACCCATATGTATTTTTCTCAGGCCAGTGTGTGGTCCCAGCACTGTTGGTTTGCATCAGGACTTGAGGATCATTCATCATTGTTACCCAGGACAAAAGTTACTCTGCTCTTCCTACAATGAGTGGTGGGAGTGGCATGCTGGGGAGGTCTGCATTTTTGCTGACAGTTCAATCAGAAATCCCACTGCTTTAAAAGTCTCATGGAAAACCCAGTTTCAGCCTTGCAACACCAGGTAGCCCTGTGGCATTTTGACATTGGGTGTCTCTGCATTGTTGAAGTAACTCAGCACATCATCGCCATGCATTTATCCTCTTAGGTCAATGCTAGGGGAAGTTCCTCACTTCTGCTTCTACAGTAACTGATGTCTGGTGCATCAGCTGAATACATTTCAGGCTTATAAGCAGTTCCCCTGGATCTACAGGCAAAAAAGCTTTTCACCATCCCCACCTCCCCCATGAGTGACCAATGTCTCAGCATTAATGCATCTGATGGCACTGAGCCTTAGTGGCCTGAGGGAGGACAGTCGCCAAGCAGAGATTGAAATCACATTTTTATTTACATTATTACTTTTCCACAGCTTGGTTTCTTGCAGGGTTTTGATCTATTAGGCCACACTATTTAGTCTGGACTGAATCCTTGAATTACTTTACTTGGTCTTCCAAGACTCTCAAAGAACTTGATAAACTTGTTCTAATTAATCAACATATTCATCCATAGTGTCCATATACCAGATCTAAAAATGAAACACTGCTTAATGCACATAGCATGAAAGACAATCTGGACATTTTCAAGTGTAGACTTTGCTTGTGACTCTTTTGTGATGAATAATCATTATTATTTTAGGAAGACACTGGTTTATCCAACTCTTGTTAGAATTGGGTAAGTGTGAATCTCTACAATAGAATGGAAATGTGAGATCCAGGCTTATAAAATAAACTCATATTATCATTTATACATGTCTTGTCATTATGTTAATAAAATCAGTTTGTCTTGGAAGAAACACATGGTTGGATTTTATAATAGATGTGAAAATGGGATTATAGATCATTGCTCTTTTTATTCTGAACATCAGGTTGTATTTATTGCCAAACTCTTTTGACAGCTCCTAAGGAGTAAATTTTAAGTGCATTTTTGTTGTTCTCTAAGAACAAGCTGCCACTTCAGTTTCACCACATCTCTCTTCCACACACTGATGAAAAATATGGAGACAGCAGGAACTGAAGTAGAACCAGAGGGATTTGTTAGGACAGACATTTGCATTCATTCATTCTGATTCTCACTATGGTCAGACAGTGAGTAGAATTCACTGAATTTTTCTTTTGATAAATAAAATGGACAATTTTCTCAGCCTTGGTTTTAGAAGAGCAACTTTAAATGTACTACTGATTAGTAAACTCTAAACTACTTTCTGTGTATTTAAAAAAATTTTCAACTTTTATTTTAGATTGAGGGGTAGATGTGCAGGTTTGTTATAAGGTATATTGTGTGATGCTGAGTTTGAGGGTAGGATTGAACCCATCACTAAGGTAGTGAGCATAGTACCCAACAAGTAGCTTTTCAACCTTTTCCTCCCTCCCTCCCCCTTCTTGTAGTCCCCAGTGTCTACTGTTCCGATCTTTATGTCCATGTGTACCCAATGTTTAGCTCCTACTTATAAGTGAGAACATGTGGCATTTGGTTTTCTGTTTCTGCACTCATTCGCTTAGGATAATGGCTTCCAGCTGCATCCATGTTGCTGCAAAGGACATGATTTCATTCTTTTTTATGGCTGCATAGTATTCATATATATATAAAATATGTATATATATATTATATATGTATGCCACATTTTCTTTATCCAATCCATCATTGATAGGCACCTAGGTTGATACCACGTATGCTATTGTAAATAGTGTTGTAATGAACACATGAGTGCATGTGTCTTTTTGTTAGAATGCTTTATTTTCTTTGGGAATATACCTAGTTATGAGATTGCTGGATCAAATGGTAGTTCTATTTTTAGTTCTTTAAGAAATCTCCAAACTGCTCTCCATAGTGACTGAGCGAATTTATTTTCCCACCAACAGTGTATAAACATCCCCCTTTCTCTGCAGCCTTGCCAGCATCTGTTGTTTTTTGACTTTTTAGTAATAGCCATTCCAACTGGTATGAGATGGTATTTCATCGTGGTTTTTATTTGCATTTCTCTGATGATTAGTGATGAGGAACATTTTTTCATATGTTTGTTGGCTCCTTGTATGTCTTCCTTTGAGAAATGTCTATTCCTGTCCTTTAGCTTCTTTTTAATGGGGTTGTTTTTTGCTTGTTGGTTTATTTAAGTTCCTTATAGATTCTGGATAGTAAATCTTTGTCAGATGCATAGTTTGTGAAATTTTCTCCCATCCTATAGGTTGTCTGTTTACTCTGTTGATAGTTTCTTTTGCTGTGCAGAATCTCTTTAATTTAACCAGGTCTCTCACTTGTCAAATTTGGTTTTATTGTAATTGCTTTTGAGGACTTAGCCATAAATTATTTGCCATGAATGATGTCCAAAATGGTATTTCCTAGGTATTCTTCTAGAACTTTTATAGTTTTTTGTCTTATATTTAAGTCTTTTATCTATCTTGAGTTTATTTTTGTATATGGTGTTAGCTAGGGGTCCAGTTTCATACTTCTACATATGGATATAAGTCAGTTATCCCATGACCATTTATTATAGAGGAAGTCCTTTCCCCATTTCTTATTTTTGTTAAGTTTGTTGAAGATCAGTTGGTTGTAGATATTTGACTTTATTTCTGGGTTCTCTATTCTGTTCCATTGGTTTATGTGTCTGGTTTTGTACCAGTACCATGCTGTTTTGGTTACTGTAGCCTTGCAGTATAGTTAGAAGTCAGGTAGCATGATGGTTCCAACTCTGCTCTTTTTGCTTAGAATTGCTTTAGCTGTTTGGGCTCATTTTTGGTTCCATATAAATTTCATAATATTTTTTTAAAATTCTGTGGAAAATGGCATTGGTAAAGTTTGATAGGAATAGTGTTAAATCTGTAGATTCCTTTGGCAGTATGGATATTTTAAAAATACCGATTCTTCCAATCATATGAGCATGGAATGTTTTTCCATTTGTTTGTGTCATCTATGATTTATTTGACAACGTTTTGTAGTTCTCCCTGTAGAGATCTTTCACCACCTTGGTTAAATGTATTCCTGGGTTATTTTATTTTATTTTCTTGTGGCTATGGTAAATAGGATTTTGTTATTGACTTGGCTCTCAACTTGAATGTTTTTGGTGTCTAGAAATGCTACTGATTTTTGTACACTGATTTTGTGTCTTGAAATTATAAACTTTCTTCTTAACACTGCTTTTGCTGCTTCCCAGAGATTTGGGTGTGTTGAGTCTGTTTTCATTTATTTCAAATAATTTTTAAAATTTCTGCCTTAATTTCATTGTTTACCCAAAAGTCATTCAGGAGCAAGTTGTGTAGAACCCATGTAATTGTGTGGTTTGAGAGATTCTCTTGGTATTCATATTTTTATTTCATTGTGGTCTGAGAATATTTTTGCTATGATTTTGATTTTTTAAAATTTATTGAGATTTGTTTTATGACTGAGCATGTGGCCAATCTTGTTCCATGGATGAGTGGAACATGGTCAACTGAGCATGGTTGAGTATGTTCTATGTACAGATGAAAATGTATATTCTGTGGTCGTTGGATGGAGTATTCTATAGGTGTGTTTTAGGTCCAGTTGGTCATGTTTTAAGTTTAAGATTAGAATTTCTTTGTTCATTTTCTGCCTTGATCTGTTTTAATGCTGTTAGTGGAGTGTTGAATTTCCCCACTGTTGTGTGACTGTCTAAGATGTTTTGTAGGTCTAGAAGTACTTGTTCTATGAATCTGGGTGCTCCCATGTTGGGTGTGCATATATTTAGGATAGTTTTGTCTTCTTGTTGAATTGAGCCCTTTATCATTATGTAATGGCTTTTTTGTTCTTTTTTACTGTTGTTAGTTTAAAGTCTGATAGAAGAATAGCAACCCCTGCTGTTAATTGTTTTCTGTTTATGTGATAAATCTTTCCCCATTCCTTTACTTTGAGCCTATGGATGTCATTACAAGTAAGGTGGGTCTCTTGCAGACAACAGAAGGTTGGGTTCTGGTTTTATATCCAACTTGCCACCCTATGCCTTTTGAATGGAGCATTTAGACCATTTACATTAAAGAATAATATTGATATGTGAGATTTGGATCCTGTTTTGGTGTTATTTGCTGGTTGCTTTGTAGTCTCAATTGTATACTTGCTTTATGGAGTCTGTGGGCTATGTACTTACGTGTGTTTTTAGGGTGGCAGGTATTGTTCTTTCCTTTCCAGGTTTAGAACTCTCTTAAAGATATCTTGTAAAGCTTGTATAGTGGTAATGAATTACCTTAGCAGTTGCTTGTTTGGAAAGGATTTTATTTTTCCTTTGCTTATGAAGCTTAGGTTGGCAGAAAATGAAATCCTTCATTGGAATTTCTTTTCTTTAAGGATGCTCAACATAGGCCCCCAATCTCTTCTGGTTTGTATGTTTTCTGTTGAGAAGCCCACTGTTAGCCTGATAGGGTTCCCTTAGTGATATGATCCTTTTCTCTAAATGCCTTTAAGATTTTTTTCTTTTACGTTGACCTTGGAAAGTCTGATGATTATGTGTCTTGGGAATGGTCACCTTATATAGTTTCTTGTAGGGATTCTCTGAATATCCTGATATTGCATGGTGACCTCTCTATTGTGGTTGGGAAAATTTTCATGGGTTATTTCCCCAAATATGTTTTCCAAGTTGCTTACTCTCTCTCCTCTCTTAGGAAGGTTATTAAATTATATGTTTGGTCTCTTTACATAATCCCATATTTGTTGGAGGCTTTGTTCTTTTTTTTAAAAAATTTTTTTTTCTTTATTTTTGTCTGACTGGGTTGACTCAAAGGACCAGTCTCTGAGCTTTGAAATTCTTTCTTCAGCTTGATCTAGTCTGTTGTTAAGGCATCCAACTGTATTTTGAAATTCCTATAGTGGATTTTTCAATTCTAGATGTTCAATTTGATTCTTTCTTAAAATGGTTATGTAATCTTTAAAATCTTGGATCATTTTCCTGGCTTCTTTGAATTGGATTTTAACTTTCTCTTGAATGTTGTTGAACTACCTTGCCATTCCGACTCTGAATTCTATGTCTGTCACTTCAGACATTTCAATTTGATTAGGATCCATTGTGGGGGGCTAGTGCAGTCCTTTAGAGGTAAGAAAACACTGACTTTTTGAATTGCTGGAGTTCTGGTGCTGATTCTTTCTCATCTGAGGGCTAGTGTTTATTTTTCTTTTTGAAATTGCTGTCACTTGGATAAAGCTTTTTGTTTTTATATATTTTTCCCTTGAGGGTTTGACTATGGTGTATGTTGTGTATAGCAATTGGCTTCATTTCTTGGTTGTTTCAGAGGACCAAGGCTTTGTAGAGGACCTTTGTGTCAGAGGACCAGAGTTTTGAAAGAGTTTCATGGCTGCTGCATGCTGAAGATGTTTTTGTTTGGTGGTGTAATGCAGGCTACGATGCAGTAGATGGCGCTTAAGAGTAAGGGCCAGAAGATAGGCCCTTACTGAGCTGCAGGCCTCTTGTATTTTAGTGTATATGCAGCAGTGTTCTGGGGAGAGGTGAAGGAGGTGGCAAGAGATGACTCCATCACCAAGTCTGTTCCTGGGCCTTGATGGAACCCTCTTCAGTTACTGGATCCGAGCTTGTATTTCCTTAACCTCAAGGGAGCTTTGGCAGGCTGTGTTCCCCCTTCCCATAGGAGCAGTCCAAGTCAAAAGTTAGGTCACCCGGAGACCTACAACTCCCTGGAGACCTGCTGGTCCTCTGGACTTGTCAGAGTCAGAGTTGGTTGTGGTGTATGTCTGTGGGTGGACTGGTGATGCAGTGGGTCAGGAGTGGAGGATCCCCAGGCAAGATGGTGGTACCGTGGGCGTGTAACTGGTGTGCCACCCATGGCCTGAGGATTTTAGCCCAGCAGACTGTTGTGGGACCCACCGAACTCACACTCCTCTGATCAGGTCTCTCCAGCATCTGCCTCAAGCGCAGACCCAACCAAGTAGACTTGTTCCAGCCTTCTGTGCCCAGATCACTGGACTCTTCCAGGTGTTCTAGGCTGTGAGGCTTTTTGGGACAGAAGCTGTGGTTGGCTAACAGGCTACACCCTTCGTAGACTGGGCTTACAAATGGAGGGATGCCCAGCTTCTACGGTGGCACATGAACCCACGCCACAATCTTCATAGTGTTCTGAGAGAGGGGGGCTCCTCCTCCACTTAAACTCAGAGCACATATCTCAGCTCAGTACCCCTGGGTGATATGCTCACATCCTTGGGTGGATGGGACCAGGCCTGCATTTTTTTTTTCCCACTGGCCCCTCAGGGTTAAGGGTCAGCCATGCTTGGGGGACTGAACTACTCCCAGGCTGCTGGCAAAACACTCCAGTGGGGGAGTGTGGATAAAGGGGGCATGCAGATCAGATGCACTCTGGTCATGCAGGAAAGGTAGCCCTTCTCTTTCCCAGCCTGGTGGTAAGCAGGAGCTACAGTCACTCAGAGAAAGATAGTGTCTTGGGGGATAAGCACTTATGGTCACATGTTACTGCAGCTGCACTGCAGGCTCTGAAACCTTCTGGGCTTCACTCAGGTTTGAGCTCTGCTTCTATCTGCTCTCTGGGCAGTTTCCTCTGACAATTCAAATGTCTATGGAGGTCGTGGGATCTCTTGAAGCTAGGATCTCAGAGGTTTGCAGTGGGAGTGTGGTCCCCTGGAGTTCCTTCACCCACTCCTTCCTTAGGACCTCTTCAAGACTTGGAGACAGCCCTGGTGCTCAGTGACTTCATGCAGGCTTCCCAGCTTCCTCCCTCTTCAAACATGGTGTCTATTTTCTCTCAAAAGATTTGTTCAAAGTATGATAGTTTACTTGCTATTTTGGTTTTTCTTGGTTGGAGAGGCATTTCCTGGTTGCATCTAGTTGGTCATCTTTGGTCACACTCCCCGAATACTGGTGCTGAGCCCAGCCCAGTATCATCAGTCACCAGACAGGCTCTGGCTAAATCTGTTTTCTATGTACTTCAAGAGTGAAGGATGAGAGAAGGACAAAGGATGCAGCCAAGCTGTATCCATTGGAATTGAGGAGGGGCCCAAGGAGAGCAGATGTAAAAGTTGGCATTGTCCCTTTCTGGGCCTTCTGGGATGGTTGGTATTGTATAGGATTGCCCAGAATTTCCTTCCCTGTGTGTTTTTGAGTTAGGGTGGACCCAGGAAACATTCATGGCAGTGACACAGCAGCCATTGTACTCCAAAGATAGCCCATGTACCTTGTCAGTGATCTGTTGGCTTACCTTGTTAAAGTAGGGTGGCAGCCAAGACTGCAGCTCTTGCTAGATCTCCCCTTCAGCTTCTCTGAGCCTTGAGCTACGTGCATGTGCAGTGCTGAGGCAAAGGGCACTGTCTTTTTATGCAGGTTACCCACATCATCAAGGTTGAAGGTGCTGAGAGACGGACATGGGTCATCATCTCTTCTTGTGGTTTCCAGTTTGTCCTCCCTCTCCTCCACTTCACAGCTTCTCTTTTCTACTGTTGGCCATGAGCAGTCTAGACTTCTTCACTAGCCTTGTGATTGGATAAGACCTAATCTTGTGCTGTCCAGTACAGCAGCCACTAGCCATGTGTGACTATTAAAATTAAAATGAATTAGAATGGAATAAAATGCAACATTTTCTCAATTGTACTAGCCACATTTCACATATGTGTCTAGTGCCTGTGTTATTGCACAGTGCAGAGGTATAACACTTCCATAATTGCAGAAAGCTCTATGGAATAGTACTGGTGTAATTCCTTTAATAAATTCCTTATTTCATAGCATTCATAGGGATTCTGCTTCCCTAATCACACCCTATTAGATACCCTCGCATTTCATAAAGACTGGTCTAGGCCAGTGATTCTCTTTTTTTTGTCCTTCTGAGCCTCTTTCACTGATAACATTGTGAAAGATGTGCGACATATTTCAATGGTCCTACTCAGATTGTGACAAAATCCCTCAAAAATTTTCCAAGGAGGAAAAGCAAATAGGTGAAATAAATACAGCATTAGTTAACCATTACCCCTGCCCCCCACTTTCTTTTTTTTTTAACCACTTTAGAAAATATACCAAAATGTGTATGAGATGACATTTTATTGATGTTAGATGTTTCTTCTTTTTTATTACAGGCATTTATGCTGTAAATTTCCCTCTAAACAGCGCTTTCATTGCATCCCATAAGCTTTGGTGTGTAGTATGTTCATTTTGATTAATCTCAAAATATTTTCTAATTTCCCCTGTGATTTCTTTGACTCATTGGTTTTTTAGAAATATATTATTAGGCCGGGCGCAGTGGCTCAAGCCTGTAATCCCAGCACTTTGGGAGGCCGAGGCGGGTGGATCACGAGGTCAGGAGATCGAGACCATCCTGGCTAACATGGTGAAACCCCGTCTCTACTAAAAATACAAAAAACTAGCCGGGCGTGGTGGTGGGCGCCTGTAGTCCCAGCTACTCGGAGGCTGAGGCAGGAGAATAGCGTGAACCTGGGAGGCGGAGCTTGCAGTGAGCCGAGATCGCGCCACTGCACTCCAGCCTGGGTGACACAGCGCGAGACTCCGTCTCAAAAAAAAAAAAAAAAAAAAAAAAAAAAAAAAAAAAAAAAGAAATATATTATTTAAGTGCCATATGTCTGTAAATTTCCTTCTGTTATTAGTATGTTGTCTTTTTGTTGTTATTATTGTTTGTTTGTTTAGTGACTTCTCTGGACTAATTCTGTAAATCTGTATTTTTGCCATATGTGGCTGCTGAAGTCTCTACTCAGCTTAGTGGTCAGCTGATTATTGGGCAATTATTTTCTTAACTCTCTGGAACAAATAAGCCTCCCAATTTTTGCCAATGACTTGCATGTTAGGGCACACATTTAATTCTCAGCAAAGTGGTTGGAAACTCTGCCTTAGCCTTCATTTCCTGCTTCTGTAGAGCCTCCAGGTCAGCCAGAGGTGAGAACTTAGGACCCTCTCTGGTGTTTCCTGAATATGTGTACAGCCTAGTATGTGCGTGTGGTCTTCTAGATTCCCTTTAACATGTTGGAGTTTTTCAAATCCCCTATGACCATCTGATTTCCCATTTTTCCTTTAAAGTTTTTGGTTTGTCTATTGTTTTTTCCAGCTGCTATTCTCTGCCTCAGGCAGCCATGAAGTTAAACAACTGCCTGCAACCAATGCCCCTTGGAGAAAAGGATTTTTATTTGTGGGGGATAGGAGTCTGGAGGCTTTTTGCAGTGGTTGAGTTCCAAAACAGATTAAATAAAGACAACTTTGTCATGGAGGTCTTCCAGGGAACTACCAGACAGGTCAAATTATGGCAATTCTTGAGAAAAGATGCTTTGAAAGAGTGCCAGCCTCCATTGGTAACTGCTAGCCTGCTGATTTTCACAATGATTGTGGGTAGTTATTTTTCAAGGCTACTCCAGGGTAGGGAGAGATGAGAGTAGGACAAGATAAAATGCCACAAAGCTTGCTGTTCTTACCAAGATTCAGACATTTTTTTCCTTGAATGTATACTCCACTGCTTGTTGTAAACTTTTAATTTTTAGAGCTCTGAAAAAGTTGATTCTGATCATTTTTGTCAGATTCCTTTGATGCAGGAAAGAATTTTCAGAGGTCCTAACTTCACCATTTTTTTAAGACATCACCCAAGGTTGACATTTTATACAGGTAATCACAAATTATACTTTTCCAACAGACAAAACAAGACCAAGATAGAAAAGAAAATCACTCAATCATCCAACCTAAGTACTCCAGCCTTAGTCCATAGTAAAATAAGAAATATTACACGGATACTACCTGAACATGGAGGAAGACTAACTACGTGTTTTCTTAATTATTTGAATTTCATGAGGGCCACTTGCCTAGGATCAATGTGAATGGCTATTGAGAAAATATTAAAGACACTGAGATGAGCAAAGAGGGTGAGTCCTCTCTTTGGAAAGAGATGGGAACCTCACATAATTTGTCAGGCCCTCTCCAGTGTTCACTCTTCCTATCAGGTGCATACTTCCCTGGGATCAGTCAAAGCCTCAGGGGGTAGGGGGAGGTAGCGGAATACTGTTTTCTCCTCCTCCAGTCTCTCCCCTGCTCTGTGTCATCCCCTCCTCACTCTGTCACCCAAGGACCTAATACCCCTTCACCCTTCAACTGAACAAACCTAATCTCTAGAAAGGTACGTCTTCTGTATCCCACATTTCAGCCTTAGAAAACAAGCCCCACCTTGTCCTACTGCAATCAAGTTAGCTTTTACAAACCTCAGCAGTTCCTGAGTAATCTACTGAATGTCTCTTGTCCTGACAAAGGATTTCTCAGACATAGCTGAGAGGTGTGTCTTCTTTTACTGGCAAGAAAACGTACTTATTTTTTCTCTGATGCTCTTTGATTTATTTCCATTGAACACTTATGAACAATTCACCACCTCAATGGTAAGCACATTTATAGACTAATTCAGTATTTCTGAGTTCTTTTGTAGGCATCTTGTATCTGCTCCTTGAGTAACAGAGGCAGCTGGGGCAGATTAAATGCAGTAATTCCTGTGAAATAAATTAGAATTTCTTGGATTCCCTGTGAGTACAAATTATTTTGCTCTATCTTGTTATTTTAAAGGAAATAGTAAATGTCCTATTTGTGTGGCACCTGTGGAATTTTTTCTCAAAGGACAAGATGCAGATACACCTGAGTGCTGCCTTCTCTGCTTTACTATTAAAAGCATAAACATTGAAGACTTTTTAAAGACGGTCAGTAAAGAACAGTAGTTTAGTGTGCTGACATATGTTTTTTGTTTGTTTTGAGACAGGATCTTGCTCTGTCATCAAGACTGGAGTGCAGTGGTGAGATCTCAGCTCACTGCAACCTCCGTCTCCCAGACTCAAGTAATTCTTGTGCCTCCACCACCTAAGTAGCTGAGACTACAGGTGTGCACCACCATGCCTGGCTAATTTGTTTGATGTTTTTTGTTGAGACAGGGTCTTACTATGTGTCCTAGACTGGTCTTGGCTTCCTGGGCTCAAGTGATCCATCTGCCTTGGCCTCCCAAAGGCTGAAATTACAGGTGTGAGTGTGCCCAGCTGTAAACTGATATATGTTATTAGAATCTGCACCATATCCAAATGAACTTTAATTTTCTTCGACTCTTCAAGTTTGGACGAAGAAACACATCATTTTTATTGCTGGTGTTAATTTTTAAGAAAAAAATTTCACTTTAACAAAACCAGGCTTTTAAGATGAAAACAAAGTGAAATCAAACGAAAAGAAACAACAATTGCCCCCGGCCCCCACCGCCCCCCACCGCCCCCCAGCTCTCCCCTCAAGGAAAAACACCTGTGCCATTGCTCAAAGGATCAGTCCAGGCCTCCTGTGGCCACTAGCTGCAGTGGTTGGTTGTGTGCACTGCACTGCCCTCTGCTGGGTGGGCCAACTCACATCTTAATTTTTTTTTTTTTTTTTTTTTTTAAATTTGGTAAGAGTGCTTCACAAGAGATCTACCCCCTTGACAGATTTTTAATTGCACAATACAGTATTGTTAACTATGGGCACAAAATTGTTCGGCAGATCTCTAGAAGAAATTCATCTCATAACTGAAACTTTATACCAGTTGAACAGCAACTCCCTGTTTCCCCCTTCTCCCACCCCCTGACAACCACCATTCTACTTACTGTCTGTTTCTATTAATCTGACTACTTTAGACACCTATTATGAATGCAGTCATGCAGTTTTTACCCTTCTGTGGCAGGCTTATTTCACTTGGCATAACGTCCTACTGATTCATCCATGTTGTTGTATATGGCAGAGTTTCCTTCTTTTTTAAAGCTGAATGATATTTCATTGTATGGATATACCACATTGTCTTTGTCCATTTATCTGTCAATTAACATTTAGTTTGTTTCCACATCTTGGCTATTGTGAACAGTACTACAATGAACAGAAAGGCTCACATCTTAATTCCATCTCCTCTGAGGCTTTTATCTGGAGTGGCCCATTTGCTCTCTGCATTTTCCACTATACAGTCTGGGGCTTTGTAGTGGGACTAGGAGCTCCCTCATACCCTATATCCATAAAAGTATGCTGCATTGCCTGTCAGGGCAAGGACCCTCCCTCTACTCTCCACCCAAGGATGAGACAAAAAGGGAGAAGTCTTCAGCAATATTCATTATTGCTGATGAAGGTCACTGGGGTTGTAAAAGAAGGAGAAAGACTAAGACCAAGAAAATCTGATGAGGGTCATGCTGGAGGTATTTGGGAGTGAAAAGAAGGGAAGCACAGTTTCAGAGGCCTGGCCATAAAGCACTGGAGAAAGGATGTTTGGAAAATAACATTGGAAAGGGGCCCTTCACACCAAGCCCCGAGAACAGGGCAGTAGATATACCCTGCTACCTCCTTGCTGGGCATGTAGGTACCACAGATGAATCAGACAAGTCCTTAACGAACATCTAATCTACAGGGAAGATGAAACATGTGGACAGAAAACTCTATTCCAAGGTAGAAGTTTGTGTTGCCAGGGAGCCGTGATTAATGTGTTCTCAGAGTTCAGAAGAGGAGAAAGCCCATCTGGCTGGGGGAGGATAGGAGAGGCTCCGTGGTGAAAGTAGGATTTTAGTGGAGACTTGATGAGCAAGGAAGACTGGATATGGAGAAGACCAGTCTTTAAAAGCTGTTTAGTTCTCATTTTAATTCCTTAAAAAGCAAACTTTGAAGGGTAGATAGAGGATGTGGGGAGGGAGAGTTCTAACCTCATTTTCTGAAATGGAATTTTTATGTAATAACCAATAGATCCTTTCACTATAAAGATTTATGTCAAAATAAACATATGTAGTGGTAACTTTTGAAAATACCTTCTCCAAATCAGCCCTAGATTTAAACAATTTAGAAGAACACAGATGTTGTGGGCTGATGTGTGTCCCTTACCCCAAATTCCTGTGTTGAAGTCCTAACCTCCACTACCTCAGAAGATGGCTGTATTTCAAGATAGGGTCTTTAAAGAGGTGATTAAAGTAGAATGAGGTTTTATGGATGGGCTCTAATCTGATATGACAAGTGTCCTCATAAGAACAGGAGATTAGGACACAGACTGAGGGGCAACGATGCTAGGACAGCAAACTGGGGAGAGAAGCTGCAGAAGCTATCAACCCTGCCAACACCTTGGTTTTGGACTTCCAGCCTCTGGAACCGTGAGAAAATAGATTTCTGTTATTGAAGCCACCTAGTCAGTGGTACTTTGTTATGGCGGCCCTGGCAAACCAATACAATAGGCATTATGGATTCATAAAACACAAAAACTTACTCTTGCGTCAAAGCTGAGAAACAATAGGCTCAGCCCTAGAAACAATCACTTGGATATTCCAAATGAGTATTTTCTTAAATAACAGGGCAGTCTGGATTATCTTCCAAGCTGTTTGATTAAACACAGTACTATGTCCAACCGGAAAACCCCTAGCCATATTATAACAAACTAGTTGCTAGGATTTCTGTGTGATTGAAACTGTTTGACTTTTCAATGGAGAATATGTCTCCATTGTTACTGCACATGGAGACATATTCAGTGATCACCCTGGACTGCCAGATAATGTACTCTGTGTGAATGTTAAGACTACTTTTACTATTGAATGTCACCTTTTGTAACAGTCCATGTTTCTAGTTGCAAAGCAACCAGAGTCCACTCTGACTAGTTTAAGCAGGAAACGAATTTATTAACGAATATGAAGGAACTCACAGAATTGGAGGAAGGGATAGAGAGAGGGACCTGAAGCTCAGCTCCTAGGAGCAACGCCCAAACTCTGCAGAGAAAATGGCCTGGCAAGAAAATCATTGTCTCGGACACTGCCAAATACCTAGCTCCAGATATTCAGCTTTACTGCACCAGCTTTTCCGTTCATTTTGAGGTCATTTCTGCAATAGGATCTTCCATGTGGAAGTCTTTCCCAGGTACAACTGACTGATGAACACACAGGTCAAATGCTGTGTCCTGGGTATGAGGGAGGCAAGTAACTTCAGTTCCAACTTCTACATTGGGAGACATGGATATTTCAGCTAATAAAGGGAGGTTATTTTAAAGATGATGCACACTAGAACTACCATTTGATTCTGCAATCCAACTACTGGGTATCTACCAAAAGTAAAAAATTATTTCTAAAAGATACCTGCACTTCATAGCAGCACTTCTCACAATAGCAAAGATACAGAATCAACCTCAGTGTCCCTCAACAGATGAATGGAAAAAGAAAATGTGGTATGTATACACAATGGAGTACTATTAAGCCATTAAAAAGAATGAAATCATGTATTTTGCAGCAACATGGGTGGGACTGGAGGCCATTATCCTAAGTAAAATAACTGAGACACAGAAAACCAAATACTGCATGCTCTCTGTTATAAGTAGGATCTAACTAATGTTTACACATGGACATAGAGTGTGGAATGATAGACAATGGAGAACGGAGAGGGTAGGTACTGGGGGGGTTATGATAAGAAATTACTTAATGAGTACAACATACCTTATTCAGGTGGTGATTATCCTAAAAGCCCAGACTTCACCAGTACTCAATTACAAGTGTAATAAAATTACACATGTACCCCATCAATTTATACAAATAAAAATAAATAAAAGTTGATGAGCAGGCAAGACTATAACAACTGCCCACTTCAGGTTTGGGGTTCTTCATTACTACTACGATGCTATGTTTTTTTTTGATGTTTAAGCCTTGAAAATAACAAAATTAATGTTGGACAAATTGAATGAGGATCCAGGCTGAAAAGTCAAAGATTGTCAATCAAATCCTCATCAAAATTTTATACAGCATTTCCTGCAGTTGATACATGTTCAGTATTCTCTGAAAATTCAAAAAGCATTTGTTGAGGAGTGAATAAATATTATGTGAAGTGTTTCTTCCCTTAATGAGAACACCAAAAGCTATTAGACCCCAAATGGTTGGGCTGCAGTTCAAGCTCCTTATTTGCATGCTCCCTAACGGTGTCTACTTTCTTACCCAAGAATATAGCTTCTCTTTTGCAATGGTGGTCTGGTTTCCCAATAGGACAGTTGGGACACATGATTCTGATAAAGAATGTTAGTAATTGGTTTTGGGCACAAGAAGTTGCTAGCTGGAAGCTCAAATATTAAAATGGCCATCTTGATGGTTGATGGGGACAAGGGAACAGACTGTTTAAAGCTGGGATTATTCCAGAAAAGTATGATAGAGTCATGGTGCAGACCCACAGTATAATGGATATAAGATTTGCTTTCAAGAGATGTTTTACAGGCATTTGTTGATTCATTCATGCATTCATTTTTTATTTTAACAAATATATGGTGAGCACCTACTGTGTGCCAGACACTGGACTAAGCCCTTGTAGCATGTTCCACAAAGATTTTGCAGTCCAATAGCATCAGGCAGACAGCTAAGCAAAACAATGCAACAAAAGTAGCTCTAGGAAGTGAATCTACAAGTCTGATTAACCACACATTGCATTATAATTTTACAACAAAAAATGAGTTATAATTCTTTCTTAATTTGATACGGAATGTAACTACAAAAAGTCATGTATCAGTATCTCAGTCCCAGTACATACCAGAGCTCCATAAGAGTGTTTGGAAGTCCACTGCCTCTGCTCTTCTGTTTGAAGACTTTGTTAGTTTCACTTTGCAAGCAGTAAAATGTCAATGCATATCTAGAGCCCTGGCTAGAAGATTCCACATAAATACAAAGGAAAGTAGCATGATTTCATTAGCTTGTATACAGAACAGTCTTTTAATGAGTATTTCTCTTAGCTCAGTCCTTTCCCCCTTCTCTTTCAGGCATCTAATCATTTTCAAGGACTTTTTCAAAACAAAACAGCTTATACCTTAAAACCTCTGTGAAATCTTTAAGAAAGGTCCCTTTCCAATATTCCTACTGCATTTTGTTCATCTCTCTATGGGAGCAGGCACCATCTTATTTGATGGGTATACTATTTGTTTTATTTTTGCCTGTCTCCCACTGTACACCATGCATTCTTTTTCTATCCTTGGCACATAGGACCTGTAAGGTGAGCAATCTTTTCAGTATGAATGAGAAGATAATGGAATAAATGAATGAACCCCTTATCAACCAGCAGAAGAATGAAGAACAGTATTCTAGTTAGGACTACAAGTTTGGGAGCAGCCTTGGGTTTATTAATTTGGGGACCTCGGGCAAATCATATAATCTCTCTGGTCTCAGTGGTTTAATCTGCAGTATGGGAACAATGAGTACAACACATCTCACGGGCTTGCCCGTGAAGATGAAGAGGGCTGATGTGTATAATGTTTGGAACGCAACGCTGCTGCACGGTGTCAAACCCGGGGCAGATCTTTGTAAAGAGTGTCAATAGTTACCATGGTTGTTACACAATGACTGAAGAAGAGCTTTATTGCAGGAAGCACCTAGGATGCAGGGGCACTGATTTTCTGGGTAGAACAGTTGTACATCTGGCCCTTGGCTGCTATGTCCTTTTCCTCACACCCCTTCCCAGTGTGGAAGCAACACCTCTGCTTGTCCCGAATCTCAGTGCGTTTTTGACCCCTTGGGAAGGTAGCGTTTTTTTCTTACTGCTACAGCTCAAATTTTTTTTCTCTGCATCCCACTTCCCTGGAAAGGTATTTGATAGGAAAATGTCCCCAGCCTCATTGGAAAGCCCAACCTACTAATTCATCATAAAACAGAAACCTAATAGGCTGGCTTCATTAAACCGGGAGCCCAACATCACTGCACCACAAAGCTTAGGGAGTGGAGGACACTGGCGGAATATCCCCTTCTCCCTGCCCCAAACAAAAACACATACACTGTCTTAAAAATAGCCAGAATTTTTTTTTCTGTTTCTCTTCAACAGGAGGCTCATTCTGAAATTGAACCAAGTGGAAAAACACAAAGCCCTTCAGATGTGTCCAGCTTTGTAGCATTAAATTGGGATGGAGCGTGTGACAGGGGTGGGGGTGGTTTCATAATATAGTGAATGGAACCTTTTAGCTTCAGTAAGTGAGTCTGACTCAGGAATGCAGGCGATTGTATCTCCAAAAAAATCAATATTAAGATGCACAATTACTCCCCTGGTATCGAAAGAATTAGTTGATCTACATGCTAAATGACAAGCTTCTTGATAACAGGGATTATGTGACCTGCCTTTCCAGCCAGGGCTGCTAGAGAGGGTCCTTTAGGTCCCTAAGGCAGAGATAATCTAATTAGAACAACAAAGACCAGGTCCATTTGAGGAGAAGGCAACCGTGGGGGTGGGTGGGGGTTGGGAGGTGATAGTGGGTGTGGAGGGAGCCCTGCAAGGCCTGTGATGGCTGGGAGGGGCTTGTGCAGGGCAACAGCAAGTAGGTGGGGAGTTGCTGGGGGGGTTGGCTGGAGGGGAAGGGACGTCTGCAGAAAGGGGTGGACAGAGGTCACCTCTAAAACATGACTTAATCTCCACTTTGGCTCCACAAACACTGCCCCGCTGGCTTCCAGACTGCGGACAGACTTGACAGGATGAGTGAGCGGGGCTCCAGACACTCAGGCACGCAGAGGTCTTCTAGCCCGCCACTGCCACCACCGCCACCACCGCCACCACCGCCACCACCACCACCACCACCACTGCCACCAGAGAGAAACAAGAGGCCTGGGAGACACATGTGGGCCACTCCAACCCCGATCTTCTCAATCCTCTGAGAATTTCCCACCATCTAAAGACCAAAAGACCAGAGTCTGATAGAAGTTCCACCTGTCCATAGCAAGAGAAGAAAAATACAGCCATGGGTGACATTTTCACAAAGCTGAATGTCTTTTATTAAAAGATCTGTCCTGACTTCTGATATTATGTCCTTCTCATGTTTTTGGTGGTTAAGATTCCCTTTTAAAAGATGGATAGTGGGGATTTTTCTTCTGATTGGTTTTTTTTTTTTTTTTTGTTATTTTTTTTCCTTATTAAATTAAAAAGTTTTTGTTGATTCCGAAAACATTTGTTTCTTTTTTTTTTTTTTTTTTTTTTTGAGACGGAGTCTCGCTCTGTCGCCCAGGCTGGAGTGCAGTGGCCGGATCTCAGCTCACTGCAAGCTCCGCCTCCCGGGTTCACGCCATTCTCCGGCCTCAGCCTCCCGAGTAGCTGGGACTACAGGCGCCCGCCACCTCGCCCGGCTAGTTTTTTGTATTTCTTAATAGAGACGGGGTTTCACCGTGTTAGCCAGGATGGTCTCGATCTCCTGACCTCGTGATCCGCCCGTCTCGGCCTCTCAAAGTGCTGGGATTACAGGCTTGAGCCACCGCGCCCGGCCGAAAACATTTGTTTCTAAAACTTTGTCTGACTTTAACAAACAAAAATCTATGAAACTATCTTGTTAGACTTCTCAGCAAATGTTTTTAAATTTGATACTCACATTTTTCTTCTTCTTAGGGAAAAAAATCAGACCAAATAAGCTTTGCTTTTAGTTTCTGTATCCTCCACAACTTTTCATTCCCAGGGTATTTTGAGCAAACGCTTTTTGAAAAAGCTGTTTTCGGTACCATGGAATTCTAAGGCAATGGGGCATTTATCAAGTCAGTAGTTTTTCCATTTTTTAAAAGCAAAGAGGCTTTATCATGAAATCATTTCACTAAAACCTCACTGTGTACACAGTGTGATCTAAAGCAGAGAGGCTCTGACTTTGGGAAGGCATTGAGGGGAGCTCAGAGCCCTGCGCTGGTCACCTCAGGAGTGCCTGGGGCCTTCAAATATCGTCTGAAAATGATTGCCAGAGATGGTCCTCCATGTTTTCCTGAACTCTAGGTGGTAGGTGTGCTAGAGACAAGTTCCCTATCACCCTCCCCAGCCCTGGCGAGGTGTGAGACCACCCCCTTTCCTCTCTAGATTTTCATGGCATTGAGAGACTGGACCCTGAAAAGCCAAGTGTGCATGAGGAAAACCTTCCCAGACTCAGGGCAGTGGAGATGACTTGTTTGTCTATGAACGCACAGGTGCTAACCATGGAAAGAACTCAAAAATTCAATTTTTTGTTCAAATTTTTGACAATTCAAAGTGGGAAATGAAGGAACTTTGGTGGGACAGGGGGTGGATGATGGAGAGGACAGGGCTTCAGTTATCCACCAGGCTGGTCCTGTTGGCAAACACACACTAATAATCTTATCTATGAATAAAAAGCAATTGGAAAAATATGTGAGGAGGCCTTAATGATAGTAAAAGATCCTGAATTTTTATTCTTCTTTCCTTCACCCGCTAATACAAATTCTCAACTTTCTTAGAGACAGCCTCTGGGTAAATAATTAATTACTTTGGCATTATTTTTACTCATAATAATATCAGTGATAATAATTATATTTTCTTTCTTTATAAGAAAAGACTTGCAGGTTTTTGCTGAGGGGAAGAAACTGCAAAAATTTTTGCATGATTGTTTTTTCTATTTAAAGAACTAAATGAAATCTTTAAGGATGTTATCTGTATTTGACTTCCTTCCTAAGTTCTGAGGACCAAATCCTAGAATAAATGACAGTTAACATCTGCTTAGCTTAAGATGACACTTGGAAGGCTTAACAATCTCTCTCAACTTATTGGGGTGCAATAATTTATATTAAATTGATTTGCTCAGGCTTAAACTTGAGTTTGATTTTTAGAAAATGCTGCCTTCATGTCAATCTCACTATGATGGATTTTGAAAGGCAGTCATGGTTCAACGAATGAGAAGGGAAGAGGTAAAAGGGAAGAAATCTCTAAGCCCTCTTTCTCTTCTAACTGCAACAAAATATACATGTATATTTTAAAAAATTAATTTTAAATTCACTGTTCACATTGACTCTAATGTCAACTATTGAAAACTTACTGTGTCCCTACTATTCTTGAAGGTATCAAAAAACCATTCTTCACTGGGGAGAAAAGACTAGCAGAAATGAACTCACCCAGTCCCTGAGCAAGGCTGTGCCATTAGATGGCACATTGCTCAGTCCAGTCACAGCTCAGTGGACATCCATGTGAGCTGAAGGTTGGGTGGAGACACAGGCCTTGAGGCTTGACTTGAGAGATGGAGAGAGTAATGCACAACACCCCAGGCAGGAAGATACACGGAAGAAGAAAATGCAGAAGCAGAAGAAAGACATGCTTGTGGCTCACTGAGAAGGCTGAGTCAGGTTCAGGCTCCTATACAGGACCCCTGTTCGGGGAGACAGAAAATGAGGCAAGGTGAGTCGGATGAGGCCGGGTTATGGTGGCATTCACATCCAAGCCTGGAATGGCTGTTGCACATCACCATTCCTTTGTCCACAAAGACATCTACAACGGATCATGACACCCCATGTCCTCTGTAGCTCTTCAGGTAGCCACTGCCAGTCAGTTGAGCATATTTGGCCTTCAAGATGAAATCTATTCTCTAATCCCATCCCAGGCCAACGTATTTAGGAAGTGGAGAGATGTCAAGTGAAGAATAGATGAATGAAGAAGACATGGGTCCCTAAACTTCCCACTTACTGTTGACTTCAACCTTACTTAATACAATTATGTTTTAAGCAGGAGCTGGACATGATGGAAGATCACTGGACTGGAGATCCTAGGGCTTACATTAAAGCTCCGTTTCTGCCACTAACTTCCCCCATTCTGTGCCTCATTTTCATTATCTGTAAAATGAAAAGATTGAAACAGATGATGGATAAGATCTGTCCTGACATTGCCTTTTGAGAGTACTACAAGTGCCAACAGAAAACAAGCCAGACTGAGCTTTGCAAGGGTCTCCTCCAGGAAGAGATGGAGGCTGGTACAAGCACAGCCAAGCCATGGAGGGGAAGAGGAAGCCAAGGTTCTGGCTGACCCACACCCTAAGTTAACAGCTCCTGGATAACTGAGAGCGAGCGGCATCAGTCACTGTTTGTGTTGGATGATCCATATGGCACGGAACATGTGGTTTAGGCGCCTCGAGGTCTCTTGGTAGGAAGTCGATGAAAGGCCTCATCTAGAAACAGCTTCTCTAAGGATCAAGGCAAGTGGGAAAAGTTTGTGTATCCTTGTTTTCCTCCCTCTGGATTGCCCTGGCCCTGTCCTCAGCTTCACGTGGCCAGTTTGGCAGATGTCCCCACCCAAAGACACTTCACAACAAAGCAGCCTTTCTCACCAATGACATCTCCTACCTCCAGCTTGCCTGCTTCATTGGCCTCTAAGGGATGCATTTTGGAGACATGAGATGAGGCAGGATGAGGTCATGGCTCCATGCAAGAGGACAGGAAGACCGTGCCTTCCTTCACGCATGGAGCTGCACACCCTTATCCATGGAGGTTATTACCCCATTTGGTGACAGCAAAAGATCAGCTCTGGCAGCTAGCTTGCCAGCGGCTCTGTTGAAACTTCAAGAATGCAGATAAGGCTGAGCAGCTTGGAGCCATGGTATTTGAATGTCTAGCTAGGCATTTTGCAGGCCTGGCCTGGCTTAATTTATTAATTTATTTGTATTTCCACCAGGACGTGACAAGACTCTGCTTCCCTCTTGAAATGTGCCTTTTCTCAAGCTCCTTCTGCATGCAAGGTCCCAGATGAAGAGGTCCACATGGCAGGAATAATGTCTGTCTTTCAATTTGTTGCTTTTTAGAAAGCTCTTTGCGTGGAAGCTAAACAAAATACTTGTCTATTGTATTTATGTTAAAGTACTTCTTGGAAACACATGGCTAAAGACAATGAAGGGGAAAACCAAGTATTCTTTACTGATATTTTGCATATCTTAGTTGTAGGATACACAGAAGTCCATGACTAGAAATGAGGAGTTGGGACTCAAATGAGCTGAACTTGTTTCTGTCCCTCTCTTGAGTTGGGCTTTGTCACATCCATGCACTCATTAATTGATTCTTCCATCCTTCTGTCCATCTGTCTGTCTAACCATGCATCTGTCCATCCATCCACTTTCTTATTCAACTAATACGTATCGCCTCCTCTGTGCCCAGAACCGAGGTTGCCATGGTGAATGAGATAACCTTCACCTTCACAAGCCCATGGCTGAAGGGGGCAGGTGTTTGTGGGGAGCTTTGTTGGTGGAGATTCTCTGGAGTTGTTGAGCTGCAGGCACAGCTGGTTTTCTGCAGGCAGGATGGACTCTGCCTGGGCGTGCACTGCTTGCTGCTCAGAGCTTCTGATCTTTTAACAAATGAGGAAATGTTTCTTGTGGCCATGGAGCTTTCTATTCTACCTTCTGGATTTTTATATCTGATTTGGGAAAGAGACTAAAAGAGTAGGGAACATAGCTGAAGTCTTACTGACCCCTCTGTCTCTCACTATGGTGAAGAGAGGCATTGGTTTGGAGCTGTCCAGCTGGGCCCCTGCCCTGATATCTGAGCCTTAGTTTCTCTTTCCCTAAATGCCAAGTGATAACATTCATTCTTCTGTGTCTTTGTTGTGAGGACTGCATGAGATGAAGTGCACTGAGTTCTTAGCATGAGGCCTGCAATGTTATAAGCCTTCAGCAGATGGGAGTGCATATTCTTACTAAACCTGAGAGTGGGTTAGAACAGAGCTCTTTCACTTTCACAAGGGCTGTTAGTGGCTATCAGTAACTAAGATTTGGACTTTATTTTACATTTTTTTCACAAAATTGAGGTCCTCACCATGCTGTCACACAATAACAAACAATCAGGCAGGGTTTCAAGCAAAGTAATGATTCTTTTCCCTAATAACTTTCAGATAGGACCTATTACTCTGTAATGAACATTAGTGTTCTTTGTCCCTGTCTGTGTGTCTCTGTGTAGGGGTGTGTGTGTGTGTGTGTGTGTGTGTGTGTGTAGGTGGATATGTATTTGTGGGATGTAGATATGGCTAGGCTTCCCCTAAAATTTTACCTAAAATAGTACTGAATTGTACGTGAATTGTTGAAAGTAGTATCATTCCTGAGTACAAAGAAGGAAAAAAAGGAGGGAAAGATAGAAAGGTTTTCTTTCCTAGTAGATATGTGGAAGAGAATGGGAGGAAGTCCTGGGACCAGAGGAGACGAGGCAAAGACATAAGCATGAGCTGCCATGGGCAGAACATCTGCTGCTTCAGGGCACTAGTTTTCTGCTCTGCAGTGGAGAAGCATTTCCCTTTGAGGGACAGACACTCAACCCCCACAGGGCAGATGCCAGCATAGGTGGCCCCCTTTCCATCTGCACAATTTTTAGGGAGCTTATGAGATGGTCTTTCATTTTGTGACAAGCCCCAAGGTAACCCCGAGAGAAAGTGGGTGGAAAGTGAGTGTATGTGGCTTCCTCTGGGCTGGGAGCTGAGCGGCATGTGGAGCCAGACTTCCTCCATTGTGACAGCAGGGGCCACTTTGACCTGCTGCTTTTTTTCTTCCTTTCCTCCTACTCCTCGAAACCCCTGAGGGTCATTGTAGTTTTCCTCTGGATGCATCTCAGCAGATGATTGTATTTGTTTCCTATTGCTGCTGTAATAAGTTGCCACAAACTTAGTGGCTTAAAACAAAACACATGTATTATCTCATAGTTTCGATAGGTCAGGAGTCTGAGTATGGCTTTGTTGGTCAAGGAGTCCACTAGGTTGCATTCTCTTCTCATCGGGAGGCTCAGTGGGAGAAGAATCCACTTCCAAACTCATTGAGATTGCTGGTAAAGTTTGTTTCCTTGCAGCAGCAGGACTGAGGGTCTGGCTTTTGCTGGCTGTCAGCTGGAGGCCACTTTCAGCTCTGGAGTCTGTCTGCAATGCCCCCACACAGGAGCATCCTCATCACAGTGCTTACCTCATCATTCCAGCAAGGAGATTCTCTAGCGTAGGTCCACAGGCAAGATGGAGTCTTTAACGTATAACATAATTATGGGAGTGACATCCTTTTATCTTTGCTATATTCTATTGGTTGGAAGCAAGTCACAGGCCAGGCCTACCCACAGGTGCTCCTCAAGGGGAGGAGGTTACACAGGTATGAACACCAGGGGTGGAGGTCCTGGGGCCACCTCACATCCTGTTCACCACTGTGACCTACATATTTCAAATTTTCCAACAGGTGTTCTAGTGGCAAAGAACAGTCAGAAGCTCCCACCCCAGAGTGTCTGCTGCAAAGCTAGCCCCTTCTACTTGGTGTCCTCATCTGTTCCCAGCCCTTTTCTCCCACACTTGAACCCTGGCCTCACTGCTCCTGTCTCATCCTCCGTGGACAGTAGTTGCAGATACCTTTTTGGCACCATCTATGTAGTCACCAGGCAGGCACACAAGACTTCTGACATCACCCTTGAGTCTTCCTTTCTCCCTGACTCATGCAAGCATTTTCCAAGTCCCATCAATTTTAGCTTCTAATTGTCCTTCAAATCGGTTCTTGCTTCTCATCAGCACAGAGACCACCTCAGTCTAACATTTCCTTATCTTTTGCTTAGTAGTCCCCAACCAACTTCTCTGTTTCCAAGTTTTACCTCCTCAAATCCATTCCCGTGTCTCGTCTCTCCCGGCACTATTCCCTTTCCCACTCTCTCCTCCAGCAAGCAAAAACCATTCTTTGTCTTCCTTTGGCACCACACTATTTCAGATCTCTGTGGATTTGCACATCCTGTGTTATTTCTCTACAGTTCTCTTCTCTGGTGCAATCTCTACCATTTGACTGTCTAGAAAACATCTACTCATCCTTTGGAATCTGACTGAGGTCTTGGGAAGATTTTCTTGACTATGGACAAAATAATTCACTTCCTTAATTCAGTCTTTGAACTTATTTCTGCTTTTTTTTGTTTTTAATTTTGTTTTTGTTTTGCATATTCATAACTAAATGCACCATCCCTGATATTTTTTTTGGCTTGTTGATCATTCTCTGTCCTACTTGCTTAAGAAAAGAACGTGTAACTTACTTGTCTTCGTCTTCCCAGCACCAAGCACAGCACTCCAATGCATAGTAATCAATAAATGTTGCCGAACTCAATTAGCATTTTTGAAATTATTTGGCCAACTTCGGGAAATTTGTCAAATTCTATGTGATACCAGGATTATTTTTAAATCCGATTTTACACTCATACTTACTTTCAGCAGTTTAGGGTTCAGTAACCTATTTGATGCAGTTTTTAATACCATGCCCCTAATCTCTCCTCAGTTAGTTTTCAACTATTACCAGCTCTCTTTGGTAGAGCTCAACAGCAATGAAGAAAGGAGCTGTATGTTTTTCAATAAGGAGCTTTTACTGTTTCTTTTTCCAAGTGTTATCTCAATACTGTGACCACAGAGAGCATTCCACAACAACATCACACTTTTCAAACAAGCAGTCAGCCTCGAGTAAGAAATTCAATGATCTCCACATCCTGATATTTTTTTTCCTTCTCCGAACAACTGGGGCCCAGCAGAAAGAAGAAAGTCTTTGCTTCATTTGCTTTCCTATGATGCCATTGACTCTTGCTTCTTCACAGCAATGTGGCAGCAAGAGCCCGATGCACCATCTTTGCCGGGGGCTGCGTGGCTCAGAGGAACGATGGGCACCCAGGGCAGTGGCAGAGGGCACACCTCGAGTCACTGTATGTGGTAGCCTGGATCCTCACTTCAAATCCTAGCACCACTATTTACAGCTCATGCGAACTAGAGCAAGTTATTCGGCCTCTCTGTGTCTCAGTTTCCTCATCTGTAAAACAGGGCTTATATAGGACTATCCTCATGGAGTTATTGTGGGAATGAAAGAAGATGAAGCACATACACATACAACACTTAGAGGAGAATCTTTCACATTCTAACATTATAAGCATTCACCAGCCCCAGCCAGGCAATTCTCATTACCCCAGAACTTAGTTTCCACTTTTCTGAAAGGACATCAGATGAGGAACTATATTTTCTGGAACTGGTCCTCCTCATTTTCAAGATGTAAATTTTCAGGAAAGGCATCAAGATGAAAAAAATGATCAGCTTCTCTAACATCACCTTTTCTAAAGGAATCTTTATCTAATCCACTTCATTTTTCTTATCTAACAGTATGAGTAGTATCTCCTGCTTCTGGTGTTTCTTCTTCTTCTTCTTCTTCTTCTTCTTTTTTTCTTTAATTCCCTTTCCCAGAATTCTAAAGGTTTATCTGAATTGAAAGATCCTCTCTATCTTTCTTCTGTTAGATTGTTTCTTGGTTTAAATTAATATCTGCAAACGTAGACTGAATGCTTCCATCTGCGTGGGAGGCTTGGTGTTTGTTTTTACTTTGTTCTTCTCTGGACAGTGTTAAGAAGGGCTTGAGGGGATGATTTGGGATTCTTCTTCTGCAGAGACCCTTGTAGAGACATCCCTGGGAAGAGGTCAGGGTTGTGGATGCGTGTGTGCGCCTGAGCTAAGGTGTGGGAGTGAAGACACCGTGACAGAGTGCTGTGTCGCAGGAGGATGGATGGAGGAAGATGAAAGGAAACTATCAGGAAAGAGCCCCTCAAGATAGAGCCATTGAACAGCACTGACAGGTCCATGATTGAGCATGTCTGGCGATTTCTCACTCCTTCCCAGGAGAAAGGAGAAGTGCGAAGAGACTCAGTGCTCATGGAGGACCAATCACGTGCCAGGTGAGGGGTAGGACATACTCATGAACCTTATCTCTCTTTTTAAAGCAACCCTGTGAGGTTGGTGGTGGTCCCTATTTCACCCATAAGAGAGTTATTTCTTCTCAAAAGTCACACTGTATTAGGGGGCAGCAATAGGTTTAAATACAGATATCTCAGATAGCAGAGTGTATTTTCCTTTGTAATGGATTCACTGCAGCTGAGATTTAAAAGTTTAAGGATCCCATGGTGTTCAGTGCAGGAGATGATCAAGCGTGGGAACATACAGACATCACTGTCTTCTTTCTGCGAGTCTTGGACTGTCACTCTCACAGCCCACCAAGATAGCTCCCTAAGTACTTGGTAGTTGTTAGAGGAGTTTAAAAAAAAAAATCTGTTACACAACTTTTTCAAGGAAATGCCTATCAGCTAAAATGATTCAAGATAAGGGTAAGCAGATATCAAAATAGACCACCAAGGAGCTGAGAAGACTGAGGAAATTTGAAAGAATTGTGACAGGTGATAGAAGTGTACAGGGACACATGGACTCAGATTTAGGAAGCCACAAGCAGTACCAACACCTGTCAGAGAGACACCATTGTTAATGCTTCTATTCCATTTATTTAAAGCCTGAGATGCTCAAGATGTTGCATGGAAAACAATTGCTGTGAAACAAAGGAGAGAGGGCATTCTTCCACCATAGATTTGCATTGTGCTTCACTTTCACATAATGAAAAGGAGAAACTGGGGAGGGGCAGATGCGGACAGGCTGACTTCACTTCTCATGGCATGTGCTGCTTGGTCCAGCAGCATGGCCGATGTGATGACATGGTAGAGGGTGTGTGGACGAGTCCCCTGCTTTACCTGCCAGTGGATCCACACAGCAGCCTCTGGGGTTAAGCTACCCTCCAGCTACCCCTCAGTTGTCGGCATGGAACAGAAAGCCTCAAAGTCCAGAATTTTCCGGTAACTCTCAATCTTTTATTTTAAATAGCCTGTTATAGCAATTTTAGCAACTAGCTAATAATTTCTATTTTACACGGCAGCTTTGAATCATGTATATTTTTCACTGGAGTCTAATTATTGAATATCCGATGACATTGTGTATCCATTGTGAGCAAAAAGTGAATACCTTATAGAAGTGTTGATATTTCTGCTCTCAAACTAATGATTGAGTTACTTCATTGCTTTCTTCAGGGCCCTGAGAAAAATGACAGGGTGTTAAAAAGAAACCATAAATTTGTTTCAGGAAAAAATTATCAACAAATATATATATATATTTTTTTGAGACAGAATTTCGCTCTTATTGCCCAGGCTGGAGTGCAATGGCATGATAGCGGCTCACTGCAGCCTCCACCTCTTGGGTTCAAGCGATTCTCCTGCCTCAGCCTCCATAGCAGCTGGGATTACAGGCACCTGCCATCATGCCCAGCTAATTTTTTGTATTTTTAGTAGAGATGGGGTTTAACTATGTTGGTCAGGCTGGTCTGGAACTCCTGACTCAGGTGATCCACCCGCTTTAGCCTCCCAAAGTGCTGGGATTACAGGCGTGATCCACCACGCCCGGCCAACAAACATAATTTTGAAAGACTAACTATCCACAAATCAGATGATAATCATAAGCTAAACTTCAGTAGCATTGTTAATAGGGGTGTCCACAGTCTATGCTTTAATCAGCCTTGGTCAACTAATGAACATTAACTGCAACAGACATTCATTCCTTTAACACACATTTATTGAAATATTTAAAATGTTTAACAATTTAAAAATCTTAGAAAATACCTTCTTCTAAATTGCACGAGCATTGCAACCTAGCATAAATTATTGCCTTGGATTTTAAATAGATTTTCAGTTTAATTTATTGTAGAACTGGAATAATTTCATGGGTAGTATTTTGGCATCTAGCACATCTTGGATATTCAATAAATGTGTTAAATTAAACTGTATTACTAAATAATAGGAGATCTTGAAACAGAAGCATAGTTTTTGAGTTCATTCCAATTTAAGCAGTATTCATTATATGTATAAATTTATGTGCACAGGACTGAAAATAGAGCCAATAATTTAAAACCTTTAAACTTTGTGTAAATGTCTGAAATTTAATTTCCAATTAACACTATGGGAGAGGAGAAGCAATTAACCTAATGAAACTCAGAATGCCACAGCTTGTCTTTGGTTGATTAGTAGATTGTGACGTTTATCAAATTTTCTCTGCTGTATCATCCTGGAAAAGCCTATTATTTTATAACTTACACAGACTAGACTATTACAGGCATGTGTTGGAGATATCATGGGTTTGATTCCAGACCACTGCAATAAAGTGATTATCACAATAAAGAGAGTCACCCAAGCTTTTTTTCGTTTTTCAGTGCATATAAGTTATGTTTATACTATTCGGTAGTCTAAGTGTGCAATAGCATTATTTCTTTTTTTAAAAAAAACTAATGTACATACCTTAATTTTAAAATACTGATTTTCTTGCTAAAAAATGCTAATGATCATCTGAGCCTTCAGCACATTATAATCTTATTGCTGGTGGAAGATCTTGCCTAAGTATTGCTAGCTACTGACTGATCACAGTGGTGGTAGCTAAAGGCTGTGGTCAATGGGGGACATTACTTAAAGGAGACAACAATGAATTTGGCCCCAGGGATTGATTTCTCCTTTTAGAAAAGATTTTTCATAGTATGGGATGCCATTTGATAGCATTTTACCCACAATAGAACTTCTTTCAAAATTGTAGTCAACCTTCTCAAACATTGCTGCTGTTTTATCAACTCAGTTTTGGGAATATTCCAAATCTTTGTTGTAATTTCCACCGTGTTCACAGCATCTTCACCAGGATTAGATGCCATCTCAAGAAACTACTTTGTTTCTACATAGGCTCATCCATATGAAGCAACTCCTTGTCTATTCAAGTTTTATCCTGAGACTGCAGCAATTCAATCACATCTTCAAGCTCCCTTTTGTCTCTAGTTCTCTTATTATTTCCATTATATCAACAGTTCCTTCCTCCATTGATGCCTTAAACCCCTCAAAATCATCCATGAGGGTTGGAAGCAGCTTCCCCCAAACTTCTGTTAATGTTTATATTTCGACCTCCTCCCATATATCACAAATGTTCTTAATGGCATTAGAATGGTAACTCCTTTCCAGAAGGTTTACAATTTACTTTGCCCAGACCCATCAGAGGAATCACAATCTAAGGCAGCTATAGCCTTAAAACATGTATGTCTTATATACTATGAGTTGA
Source organism: Theropithecus gelada (assembly GCF_003255815.1). NCBI lineage: Eukaryota > Metazoa > Chordata > Mammalia > Primates > Cercopithecidae > Theropithecus > Theropithecus gelada. Next base: position 77,503,559 of record NC_037670.1, read on the forward strand.
AAATCAAAATGAATCTTTGATTCATGGTCTACAGAATGGGTACTATATTAGCAGACATGAAAACAACTTTCATCTCCTTGTACATGTCCATCAGAGTTCTCGGTGACCAGGTGCATTGTCAATGAGCTCTAATGTTTTCAAAGCAATCTTTTTTTGTGAGCAGTAGGTCTCAACAGCGGCTTAAACAGCCTGTTATCCAGGCTATATTGTTCCACTTACAGAGGACAGGCAGAGTAGATTTAGCATACTCTTAAGGTCCCTAGGATTTTCAGAATGATAAATGAGTGCTGGCTTTAACTTATAGTCACCAGCCACATTTGACCATAATAAGAGTCAGCCTGTCCTTTGAAGCTTTGAAGCCAGGCATTGACTTCTATCTAGCTAGGAAAGTCCTAGATAGCATGTTCTTCGAATATAGAAGATATTTTATCTACATCGAAAATCTGTCATTTAGTGTATCCACCTTCATCAATAGTGTTAGCTAGATTTTCTGGATAACTTGTTGCAGCTTCTCTGTCAGCACTTGCTACTTCACCCGGCACTCTTATGTTATGGAGATGGTGTCTTTCCTTAAACCTATGAACCAACATCTGTTAGTTTCCAACTTTTCTTCGGTGGCTTCTTCACTTCTCTTAGCCTTCAGAGAATTGGAGAGAGTTAGAGCCTTGTTCTGGATTAGACTTTGGCTTAAGGGAATGTTGTGGCTGGCTTGATCTTCTATCCAGGCCACTGAAACTTTCTCCATATCACCAATAAGGCTGTTTTGCTTTCTTATCATTCATGCGTTCACTGAAGGAGCACTTTTAATTCTCTTCAAGAACTTTTTCTTTGCATTCACAACGTGACTGTCTGGCACAAGAGGCCTAGCTTTGGGCCTATCTTGGTTTTCAATATGCCTTCCTCATTGTCAGCTTTTGATTCAAAGTGAGAGACATGCAATTGGTCCTTTCATATGAGTGCTTAGAGGCCTTTGTAGGGTTATGAATTGGCCTAATTTCAATATTGTTGTGTCTCAGGAAATAGGGAGGCCCCAGGAGAGAGAGAGAGAGGGAAAGGGGAAGCAGTCAGAACACACACAGCATTTATCAAGTTTGCCTTCTGAAATGGGTGTGGTTTGTGGTGCCCCAAAATAATGATAATAGTAACATCAAGGATCACTGGTCACAATCATAACAGATATAATAATGATTAACATTTCAATATTGGAGAATTATCAAAATGTGACAGAGACAGGAAGTGAGCAATTCTGTTAGAAAGGAATTCTGATAGACTTACTCAACACAGGGTTGCCACAGACCTTCAATTTGTAAAAAACTCAGTATCTGTGAAGTGCAAAAAAATGAGGTGCATCTATGCTAGACTGAGGGGTTGGGTGGTGTGGAAAGAGCTAATAGAGACAAAGTACAATATTTAACCTCGAATACATTTTTTCAATGTGATGGCGTTGATAGTCCTTTCTGTTAAGTTTTGGCCCCACATCTTTTCTTTTCTTTCTTTGTTTATTTTATAAAATTTATTTATTCTGAAGACAGGAATAGCCAAGTGATGATGACTCTTCATCAAAAACGCAGATTCTGCTGGCATCACACTTGTAGATTGCGTTGTGAGCACTCATCTGGTTCCAAATAACATACATTAAGCAGTTTGTTGTAAGGCTTCCAAAGGAAGGGAGATGGGAGGATGCGCGTGTGTTTTAATTTGATTGATTTGTGACCTACATTCTAAATGGCATACCTCTTAAATTGCAGAAAATCATACTTCTCAGGTTAGAGATTACATAAAATAGCTATGTTAGAGGAACGTGAATAATTACAGCTGGTATTAGTTGGGCTCTTACCATACTCAGCCCCTCACCGAACATGCCAGGCATGCGTCTCAAGAGGTCCTCCCAGCTATGCTCTGAGGTGGGCATGGTTCTGTTATATTTTCTGTGTAACAAGTTACCCTCAACTTAATGGCTTCAGAGAATGCCCCTGTCACTTTTGGTTTGTTTTGTTTAGGGCCATTTAAAATGAGTTTTCATTGACCTGTCACTGAAAAAATCATGGGTAGAGACATGAACACACCCTGGGCTCTGTGTAGCCTCCTTTATTCCTCTTGAATGCGTTCACTGAGTGATTTCCAGAGTAGGGATGGTTTGAAAGGCCCCAGTGCCACAGGATCCACATGGAGGATGATCACGCTGCTCAGAACTCAAGCCAGAGCGTGCAGTCAGCTCCTGGTAGAAACCATGTCCTCTCCTCCCCTGGGAAGCTTTGCCCCAAGGAGTGAACCAGAACTGTGGGCTGCAGCTGTTCTCAGGAAACCTGGTTTGTGCCTCATCATCCAAGGCCTCCAGCTGCCCTGGACCTCTTCATGTGAGGCACAGTCATGGATAGGAGGGGTAGCATGGTAAAGGTTAGGGTTGGTGGCCTATGGGGATCAATAGGGCTTCCCATTACAAATATAGATTTGTTATCCCCGAAACTAAAGGAATACAATCCCTTTTCTTAAATACTAAAATACACATTGTCCAGTTCTTGTTAATGTTCATGTCTTCCTTTGTGGCATGGGAAAATAAAATTCTTTTTCTCTTTCTTGCTTCTTTCTCCCTCCCCCAATCCCTCATCTTTCTTTCTCTTCCCCTTTTCTTCTCTCTCTTCCTCCTCCTCTACCTCTTTCTGTCTCTTTCATTCTCTTCTGTCGAGGAGACTGGATTTTGTTATCTGATTTCTCCCCTCTAAAAGAAAAAATAAATAACCATAATGGAAGGGAAAAGAATGTGACCCTTTTCGCTGTGTCTTCTGCTCCCCACTCCCACCTCCTGGATCTGCAGCTGCAGAGTAATCCTCAGATGCTTCCCCGTGACCCACCTGTGTCACTGGCCACCACTTGCAAAGAGGCCTGAAAGATCTGACAAACAGAGCCTCCACTGGGCTACAAGTCTGCACAAGTAATCCAAGCTCTGGCTCCGAGTGACTTCTCCCTGAAAGTGAAGTGACTTGGAAAATGGAAGCAAATTCTGTCACCTTCTGCTTCTTTTAAAACACTTATTCCAAGTCTCAACAGGCAAGTGAAATGGGGTGGTTTCAGTTCAAAGTCATTCACTACCACCCTGTGCTTCATTGCTGCTTCAGCATGGAATTGATGCTTTTCTCACTCAGGGAAGGTCCCTGGGTGTCTCAATGCATTTGGGCTGTTCTAACCAAGCACCATAGACTGGGTGGCTTAGAAACAGCAGAAACCTGTTTCTTACAGTTCTGGGCGCTGGAAGTTAGACATTAGGGTGCCAGCCGGATTGGGTTCCGGCGAGGGCCCTCTTTGGGTTGCAGACCGCCTACTTCTCTGTGTAACCTCATATGGGGGGAAAAAATGAGCAAGAGAGCTCTCCGGGATCCCTTTTTTAAAATACTTTAAGTTCTGGGGTACATGTGCAGCACATGTAGTTTTGTTACATAGGTATACACGTGCTATGGTGATTTGTTGAACCCATCAACCTGTCACCTACATTAGGTATTTTTCCTAATGTTGTCCCTCCCCTAGCCCCTTACCCCCCAAAAGGCCTTGGTGTGTGATGTTCCCCTCCCTGTGTCCGTGTGTTCTCATTCAATTCCCACTTATGAGTGAGAATATGTGGTGTTGGGTTTTCTGTTCTCGTATTAGTTTGCTGAGAATGATGGTTTCCATCTTCATCCATGTCCCTGCAAAGGACATGAACTCATCCTTTTTTATGACTGCATAGTTTTCCATGGTGTATATGTGCCACATTTTCTTTATCCAGTCTATCACTGATGAACATTTGGGTTCATTCCAAGTCTTTACTACTGTGAATAGTGCCGCAATAAACACGTGTGCATGTGTCTTTATAGTAGAATGATTTGTAATCCTTTGGGTACATACCCAGTAATGAGATTGCTGGATCAAATTATATTTCTAGTTCTAGATCCTTGAGGAATCACCACACCGTCTTCCACAATGGTTGAACTAATTTACACTCCCACCAACAGTGTAAAAGCATTCCTATTTCTCCACATCCTCTCCAGCATCTGTTGTTGACTGACTTTTTAATGATTGCCATTCTAACTGGCATGAGACAGTATCTCATTGTGGTTTTGGTTTGCATTTCTCTAATGACCAGTGATGACGAGTTTTTTTTCATATGTCTGTTGGCTGCATAAATGTCTTCTTTTGAGAAGTGTCTGTTCATATCCTTCACCCAATTTTTGATGGAGTTGTTTGTTTTTTTCTCATAAATTTCTTTAAGTTCTTTGTAGATTCTGGATATTAGCCTTTTGTCAGATAGATAGATTGCAAAAATTTTCTCCCATTCTGTAGGTTGCCTATTCACTGTGATGATAGTTTGTTTTGCTGTGCAGAAGTTCTTTAGTTTAATTAGATTCTGGGATCCCTTTTATAAGGGCACTAATCCCATTCATGAAGGCTCCACACTCCCAAAGGCCCCACCTCCTAATACCATCACATTCGGGGTTAGAGTTTCAATGTGTGAATATGGAGTAGGGCCACTAATGTTCATCCCATGGCCCTGGTGTTGTCTGAATCCTCTTGGAGATTTTGTTCTGACACATACTGTGTTCTCCACGTTCATGTGGCAGCTGTGCTATGAATCTAGTGAGGGGCAGAGAGGGGAAAGCCCTGCGCTCAAATCCTAGGCACAGCTCAGAGCAAGCCTTTCCTTTCTCTGCTACCTGGTTCTCCAGCTTTGTAAACGTCTTCCTGGCTTTAGACTGAGAGGCAAACCTGAGTGCCTCTGGCTCACAAAGTGGCCCTGTCACTTCCTACTGTGTGATCACTGGTAGGGCACTTTAACCTCTCCAGGCCTCAGCTTTCTCATCTGGACAATGGGTATATTGGACTGAATCAGTGGTTTTCAAATTCTTTTCTGTGACCATAGGAATCTCTACCTTGAGGAGGGAGAGGAGAAACAGCTGGAGGTGGGGGTGAGGGTGCAGCCCCTTCCCTGCTTTACCTGGTGCAGCCCCGGGTTCTGCAAATATTTCCTTCTTGGAAAAGTTCCATGGCTAAAAAGAATTCTGAAAGTCACTGTCCTTGGTCAGGACCTCCCAAGCTTCCCTGGTCATAAAAGGTTCCTTGGTTGATGTAGGGTGGCATCCCCTCCCAGATACTAAGAAGTTGTCGTTCTGCCCAAAAGCCTACCACAGCCTCGGGCACCTACACAGAAAGGCTGAGAAGGGACACCCATTCAGGCCCAGGGAACAAAGGCCAGAGGACACTGCAGCTACCTGGGGACATGCTGCATGGTGACGTGGTTGCCCGGCCCTGACCTCTCTGCCTGGCTGCCAGGGCTGGCATTGGTCCCCACCTCCCTTGCCTGGACTGTGACTCAGCTTATGACACAGGCCCCCGCCTGGGTAACCCTCAATCAGTGTTTGCAGTGTTCTCTCCTGCTCACATCTGTTCAGGGTCTCAGGAGAGGTTCTCATTCCCTGCCCTCGTGTGCTCCTCTCTCATTGTCGGGGAGTCTCCAGGTCCAATATTTAATGCTACGGAACCAAAGTACACGCGACCAGCTCAGGTCAAGCTGGAGTCAGCACAACCATGCACAATTGGCCAGGCTGTGTCACCGTGCCACAAGGTTTCCATCCAAATGAGGCACCTTTTTTCAATTAGGCACAGAGGATAATCTACTGAAGCGAAATCGCCAACTTCCATATTATGTGGAGATTTTCTCGTATTTTTCAAGTTTATAACTGGTTCTTTTAGGCAGAAAGTGAGGCTGGATTGCAAAAACAGACCACAGACCTGAGCAAAAGCAGGGACAGTCTTCAGAAAACCAAGCAGGGCGTATAAGCCGGGAAAGAAAGTTGTGTATCTCAGAGAGATAGACTGTGAGCCAACGGTCCTTCCTTGTATTATTTGGAAGAAATTTGATGGCAATATTAGTTCTGATAAAATGTGAAAAATATTTTCAAAAATAGATGCTTCCTATTTTCAAATGATCTTTCAAAATTGTATCCTATGACTGTACAGATGTGATCGGAGGTGAGGGGTGGAAGGTGGGGAATGTCCTTATTTAAATACATGAGTGAGGGCAAGTATTTTGGCCACAGCCTGCTGGATGGAACAGTCAGTTCTGCAATAGCACATGTTTTAAAAATGCAAATTTGTTCCAATGCAATTGATATATTAAAGAATAATTTGAGTATAATATGCATGATGTTGTCCAGGAGAAACACTAGGCAAATGCAGAAAAGTGCACCTAGCTGAAGTGAGCTGTGTGGGACTATACAACCACACATACATCTCAAATATCTACCAACTACTTTGGTTCACCATGTAAATTATGAGCTAACACATCAACATCTCATATTACAACTCTGCCCGTTTCCAGAATGGTGAATGGGAACTATGGATGCCATGACTCCATTTCCTCCTCTGGAGCACCCTCTTAGATGTTCTCTGGTGTAGGCTGACTGGCTTTTTCATCATATGAGGTATCCTGGCCCCCTCCCTGCTGCCACACCAGCCTTCTTTGACATTCTGTACCATCACAGTAAGGAAGAAAGAAAGGAAGGGAAGAAAGAAAAATATTTTAATCCCTCCTTTCCCCAGGGTTTTCCCTTGGAGAAAAGGAAGACAAAGCATCCTGATCATGCTCATTCTTCTCCACTAACATCTTTTCTCTCCTTTGACAGGGACTTCTTGTCCCTGGGTCAAGTTTGTGTGTATCTCTGTAGCTTCCTTCTCATGCAAAGGGTCCCATTGGATCTCTCCATCAGCCCTTGACAACTGCCTGGACTTTTCCAAGCTGCAGGGTGAGCACATTCAGGCCTCTATGTGGGACTCCACCGCAATGAGCGGAGTGTGAGTTGTCCTTATTGCAAACTCCAGCATCTGCTTTCAGACTAGCAGCCCAATCTTTCCCTAAAAGGAGAGTGGCTGCATGCTGATACTATTTGCACCACTTCACAGTAACCTCACAAACTGTAACCCTTCCCATTCCCTCGAGCAGATTTTTAAGTTCCTTTCAAGGTAAAACACCCTATTTATTATGATATTTCTATATACTTTTAATCCTTCATCATGTGTAATCATTTATCATATTTTTCCCGGTTCCTTTTTTTTTTTTTTTTCTAAATGTGTCACTAGTGAAGTTTTGGATTGCTGTGCCCTAACTTTGTTTTTCCCATGAGCCCTGTTTTTCTTGTGTGATTCTGCATAGCCTGGTGAATTTTAAAAACACTTATGTCATGTTGCAGCAGAATTGACTACATCAAAATGTTAAATCCCATGATGACAGTTTAAATGTTCACAAACAGCATTAGATACACATCCATAAATAAGATCCCACTGCAGCTATAAAAACCATGTACAATTTCATCCCAGCTCTGCCTCCAGTGTGGGTCCACTCTTTCCTTTTGGGGAAGATTGGGCTGCTGGTCTGAAAGCAGATGCTGGAGCTTGCAGTAAGGAAAGCCCACACTGTGCTCATTGTGGTGGGGATCCCACATAGAGGCCTGGATGTGCTCAGCCTGCAGCTTGGACACGTCCAGGTAGTTGTCAAAGGCTGGTGGAGAGACCTGATGGAACTGTTTGAGAAGTTGAGAGCCTCATGAGAGAGAAGCTATTGGAGGTATACACAAACTTGACCCAGGGAAAAGAAGTTCCTGTCAGAGGGGTGAAAAGATGTTAGCAGAGAAGAATGGATGTATTCAGAATATATTGTCTTCCTTTTTCTCCAAGGGAACATCCTGGTGAGAGGAAGAATGAAAACGTTTCTTTATTCCCTTCCTTTTTTTCTTCCTTACTGTGGTCCATGGTGCAGAATGTCACAGAAGGCTGGTGTGGCAGCAGGGAGGGGGCCAGGACATCTCATACGACCAGAAAGCCAGATCAGCCTACACCAGAGAACATCCGAGAGGGTGCTCCAGAGGAAGAAGCAGAGTTATGGTATCCATAGTTTCCATTTGCAAGTCAATTCTCCCTTAGACAGTGAGACAGATGTCCACGCAAAATCTATAAGAGGCATGCCCCCAGTCCCATGGAAGGGCAGAAGAGAATGGGACTAACTCCTCCCAGGTGAGTCAAGAAGGGGACAATATTAAACTGTGCTGCAAAGTGTAAATAACAGTTCACCAAATTCCAGGAAGAAGGACTCAAATATGCAAAGGCACAGAGGACAGAAAGAAAGTCTGGGGCTACCGAGGTAAACGGTGGGAAGAAGGGCTGCAAAGTACACCAGGGTTACCCATGCCAGAGCTGTCATGCCAGACACCAGTGATGTCTGGAAAAAGTGGAGGAGCTCGGGCAATGGTTTGATGGAGAGGGAAGGTGGAACAGAGGCTTTGAGGAAAGGGATTTTTCTTGTGCCCGAGGTAGGAAGTCTGATAAGAAGCAGTGCTTGAAGTCCAGAAGATGGCAGGGGTATGTGAGGGGAAGGGTCTTGAATAAGGGGACGTAGGGTCCAGGTGGGAGGGACAGTGCTTTAAGAATGAAAGCTGAGCCCTGGGTGGAAGGGGCCACCTGCACAGGTGGGAGGCAACTGGACTGTGATGATGGACTAGGTGTGACCAGAATAACCAGCTGGCTCAGTACTAAGCTTGGACTTGAAGACAAATAAGGCAGAGACCTTGCAGAGGAAGCTCACAGGTAGATTTTTCTCTAAGTTTCAGAATCTAAGAAAACTGTAACTAGCATATTTAAAATACTCCTTATCTAGAAAATCAGCTGACCAGATTTTATCTTGCCTTTGGTAAGTTAGTTAGCAATACATTCTGGAAGTGTGACTTTTTACTGCTCACCAAGCCAGGTATTGTGCTAGGCCCTCTGTGTGCGTTATTTCTGATCCTCAGAGCAAGCTCGGAAAGAGACATTACCATTTCCGTTTACAGGTCAGTAGACTGAGGCTCCTAGGGACAAAATGACAAGCCCAGGGGCATATAGCAATTAAGATGTGGAGGTGGGAGTCAGACTACCCTGGCCTGTCTCCAGTGTCCACACGTTTTCTCCCTTAGAGTACACTAAGAAAAAGCTGGCTTGGGTCAGTTTCATTTTGCTCTTCCCTGATTGGCTACTGGCTTATAAATACAACTTCCTTATAGTAGGGTTTCCTCCAGTGTCTGATGCACTAAAGTTTCTGGGCCCCTTTTCTCCTATTTACTAACCTCAAAACATTTTGCATGTCCTCTCATTTATCTTCATCTGTAAAATACACAAAGCCAGCCCATCTACAAGAGGAAACCATTGCAAAGCTCCAGTGAGAACACAGAATTTCTTTGTACATTGTGAACTACTGTGTATGTGTTAAAGAAAACAAACAAAAACATCTTCCTGAGTATTCTCCCACAAAGCAGCACTAACACCAAGTCAATGGGGAAGGACAGGGCTTGTTCCTAACCCACACACATGTGCACACACACAGACACACACGCATACCCCAAGATGAGTGTTTCCCTTTTGAGTTGCATTTTGTTCCTTTCAAAGTCATTCCTGATGCTTATTGAAGCCTGACCTTGCCCATAGGGAATGCTGGCGAGAAAACCGTATGTAAAATAAGAGCCATGAAAACGAATAAAACAGGGTGAGGGGACAGAGGGTGGTGGGGGCAGTGCTAGTTCATGTAGGATGGTCCCAGAGGCCTTTCTGATGAGTTGCCGTTTGAGCCCAAACTGTCAGGAAGTGAAGGAGTCTCCTGTGTGATTTTCTGGGGAAAGTGTTAGGCGGGGGAAGAGCAAGCTCTGGGTGTCATGAGGATTAAACAGGGTTGTGCATACACAGCTTGACACACAGCAAACTCTCACTAAGAAGAGATTTACTCAACTAGAAGTCTATACCAACATAGGCCAGTGATATAGTTTTGAATAAGAATTTATGTATAGGGTTCATTAATGTGGAATAAGAGACAGGTTAGATTTTGTCATTGTGATTTCCTCCTCAGATACCATGTCTCATTATCTATATAGCTGGTCCAGTGTCACAATTTTATTCATATCTCTGGACTGCTGATGAGTTTACCTAGTTCTTCCAGAATGTACCAGCCATTTTTAGGTATGATCAGAACATCTTTGAAACATCTGGGGCCACGTTTTTTTCCTGGCCTTCAACCCTTGGCTATGAGAGTAATGTTGTCAACTAAAGTTCCCTGCCTGACCATGATCTATATATTTATTTTTTTAACCCCGCCTATCCCATGGTTCTATGTTGCCATTCTATTGAGAGTCCTAAATTGAATTTGTATGGATCGCTCATGCAAAAAGCCTTTTAGAGAGAGTGGTGGGCAGACTTGTGGGGGTGGAAGGGAGGTTTGGCCCACGACAGGTCTGACTTTGAACACTCTCTTTCTCTCTCTGTCTCATTCTCCCACTCTCTCTCCCTTCTCTTCACCCCATTCCATGAATGCTAGAGGTGAAATGAAAGTAGATTCTTTCTGAAGAGGCAGGATAGATAATCAAGGACTTAAAGTCAAAGACTCTAAAGGACACAACCCTTTGCTTCTAGTTGGCAAAGACAACAGATAGCGGAAAAGTACCGGGAAACTCCACACCTCTTACTTCTGTGCCCACTGACCCACACTTGAGATCATCTCAGTTTGCTCCCTTACAGAGCTCTCTCACCAAGCATCCATGGTTTAGGCACATTTGTCCTCATTTCCTTGTGACTGCTGGGAGCTCTGGAGGCAGAAGGGCAGTGGAGTAGAAGAGTGAGGCCTCGAGTTGAGTGCCCCACAGGATGGACTCCTGGGAAGTGAGGGAGGATGAAACTCCATGGAGAGATGTTAACAGCTCCAACCCAGCCCAGGAAGGTGGAAGTTTCATTTAATTAGGTTGGTCCCCAAAGGGAAATTCTAGTGCCTGGGGCAAGATCGCATTTGTCATCTTGACACCTTTCCATTGCTTGTCACATCTTAACAGCCCTCCTGGGCCTCTTCACATGTCCTCCGACTTCAGGGTCTCTTTGTCTCTGGTGCAAGTCTCATTGCTGAAAGTTGTTAAGAAATACTGTAAAAGCAGCTAAGGTCCAATTTCTGGGAAATGCACATTTGCTCATTTTGGAGCTTAATGGCGAAGAGCGCAGTGTGGTCTGCATGAGTTTAATCCCCAGCACTCACACTTGATCTGTTTGGGCCTCAGTTTCACGGGCTGTATGATGGAGAAGGTCACAGCTGACTCTCAGGCACTGTTATGAGGGTTGAGGAGGATGGACGTATCTGTAAAGCTCAAGTCAGCATTTGCGCATGGCAGCTGACAGTCTCATTGACATTTGTTCCTCTGCTTTTTGGGTTGCCTGCCTGCTTTATCAGATCGGAACACTCCTTTAAAGAAGGCAGCAAACTTCAGATTACATGAATCAAGGCAGCTCCCAAAACCACCTTCTTGGGAGAAATTGACACTTTGGCTCCAAAAAAGTGCATGACAAGGGCCCTAGGCACAGAATTTATTTTTTATTATATTTTATTTTATTTATTTATTTATTTTTGAGACAGAGTCTCGCTCTGTCGCCCAGGCTGGAGTGCAGTGGTGCAATCTCGGCTCATTGCAAGCTCCGCCTCCCGGGTTCATGCCATTCTCCTGTCTCAGCCTCCCCAGCGCTGGGACTACAGGTGCACAATGCCACATCCGGCTAATTTTTGTATTTTTAGTAGAGACGGGGTTTCACCGTGTTAGCCAGGATGGTCTCGATCTCCTGACTTCGTGATCCGCCCACCTCGGCCTCCCAAAGTGCTGGTATTACAGGCATGAGCCGCCGCACCCGGCACAAGGGCCCTAGGTACACAATTTATACCAGTGGATCCCAGAAAGTATTGCCAAATTGCCAAATTTAACCACAACAATAACAACCACTCAAACCAGAAAATAAAGCAAAAGCTAAAGAAATAAAGAAAAGGGCAATATTATTTGGGACATATCTGGAATTCAAATGTAACTGGATTTCCTGTGACCCTGTGTTTTATTTGGTGGCCCTAACAGGTGCTGTTCTATCCTCACATTTGGCCTTTTATGGTCTGTACATTAGTATATTTGTCTTTTGCTCCATCATATGCAACACTAAGAAAAATCTATTCCTGAAAATCTTCACTACATGGCATGACTTGGTGCCAAGTCTGGCTGTATCACTCACCAGCTTTGGGTTCGCAGGCACAGTACCTAACCTCTCTGAATGTCAGTTTCCTCATCTGCAGAGCATCTGCTCTGTCTATTTAACAGTTAGACAAGCAGATGAGATGTAAGTATTGACCCTTTTCATGGTGTGTGTTGATGCATTCATTAAGCACAGATGTTCTCTGTGCACAAGCACATGTAGTATGTCTTCATTTATTGAGGACTATAACATGTGAGACACACCAGAATACTTTCAAAGTAAAGAGAGATTGCGGCGATGAACTCAAACCCAACTTTCCAGGCTGTCATATGAAGGTTAATTAGATTGATCTGATAGAAAGCTTATTTGTATGACCCTATGTTGGTTGTCATTGCATTTTGGACAGTGTCTTGCACACAGCAGGTTCTCAACAAATGTTCGTTGAATGAATAAATAAATGAGTGAATAAATGTTACTCCATTCCCTGGTTCCTTCTAAATGTTGCCAAAGTGGTTTAGCAAAAATACTTTCCTTGGCAGGAGTTTTCTGGCATAGGGACTGAGTTTAAAGAGGTTTATCTCAAATTACTCCACTAACTCATCATGGTTTGCTCTGCTTCCCACCTGGCTAGTCCCTGAGCAATTCCCTTAGTGGCCTGGATCACACGTCCTCAGATTGTGCAAGTCAAACTCTGCCTCACGACTCAAACAGATGTAAGCATCCAATCTGCTGGTCCTTTCTATTTCCTTTGCTTTCCTCTCCTTCCAGATCTTTCCATTGACTTCCAAGATGACACAAGAGTGCTCCAAAAAGTGTAAAACACGGTATATTTTTAAGGAAAGCTCATTCTTATTTTTCATTTTCAGTTTACATTCACAGGCTAAATAAGCCTTCCTTACCCCTCTAGAGAGAGGGTAGTGTTATCTGTGATTCCTTCTCTCCTCCACATACTAAAGGGACAGCATTTCCCTTTACTCTCCTCTTGTGCCCCTTGAAAAATTATATCTTGTCTCCTGCTTCAGATTTCCTGAATTCCTTTGAACACTTTTTTTTTTCTTATTTTTCTCTCATCTTCTTTGGGAATGAGTCAGTCTTACAATTTTATGGCCACTTTGATGTGTGTCTCTGTTCCTGTGGAGCCGTGGTTTGCTCACTGGATGGGCTTTCAGCGCCTGCATCCTTTTTGGGGGAATGGTAACAATGCAAGAGTTTTGTGAAGTTTTTCTACAAGAGCACCTGGCTGTCTTGGGACCCCTATTTGACCCTTGATCTCCTTTCTCTGCAGGCTTTTCAATGAATCCCTTAAGCCTGTTGAAATTTCCTTTCTTAAAAGCCATTTACTTAAATTGACCACTTTTCTCTCTTCTCTGATAGTTCTAACCCTGGTACCAAGACACCCTTTCAATTTTATATTTCTTGTTGCCCAAGCCCCCGTGCCCTGAATGAAAGTCTCAGAATAAAAGAAATACAGCCTTAAATGCTGTGTTTAGACTTGAAAATGTCATCACCCTCACTGCCTGTTAAGGGACTAGGAATGGAAAGTCCGCATGCTTTCTGGTCAGATCAAGCCTCTCACGTGTTGGGGCCAGACATTTGGGTTCAAGGAAACCCATAGCATCATTTCCTAAATGACTTAATTTTATTCCTAAAGGTCACAAGTAGCCCAAGAGATGTTGCTCCTGTGTTTTAGACTTTTGGATTTCCGTAAAGAGGACATGCTTGAAACAGATTGCCTTCTTCCTTGAAGAAAAGAAGACATGGGCAACAACCCAAGCAGCTCCAGTTTGGTGCAAAATAGCAAATTCATCATTCATCATCAGTGCCTGCCCTGCCAGTGAGCTCCCTTTCTCTCCCTGTTACTTTCTCCTCACACTCACCGCCGTAGGTTCCCATGAGATGCCCATAGAGTGAAGCTGACACTGGGGAGCAGAAGCTCACACACTGAGCTGCTCTTCCTGCACCCAACACTTGACTTTCTTGGGACATGTCACCTGGCTTAAAACTCCTGCCTCTGGGACGCCAGGAGACTATTCAAATAAAAGTCTCATTCTGAAAGCTGTGCAAATGTCACATACAGCAATACCTAGGAAGTTTATCGGAGACTTGTCCTCACCAGAAGCAACCAATTTCTATAGTGTGCAGCAAAGTCCCACCTTGAGAAGCAAGTCCTACCTACAATTGCATAATGCTCTATCACTTTTGACCCCCGGTGGCTGATTGCCAGGATGGCATGTGGAAGGCACGTTAGTTAAGCTGGGGCAGTCATCCAATGCTTCATTAATACCTACAGGAATTCAGGAACTTTTGCTTATTGAGTTTTTCCCATTTGGATAAAATAATCGCACTGGAATTTGAGGGAAGGGATAGTAAGAACATGTTAAAATTTTCTGCAAGTGTTTAGAAATGAAGCATGCTGTCGGTGTCTTCATTATTTTCTACTCTTCAGTTAGGGACATCGTGGCTACAGCGACTAAGTCTTCTCCCTGCTCCCCGTCTGCCCCTCCTCCAGTCTCTTCTCATGCCCTTCCCCGCAATAAATTACTATTGCTTCATGAGGTAAGTTAGGTATTGTGGCTCACTTTATCACCTTCAGGACTCAGGAGTACTATTTAGTGCTTGGTCCACTAGTACATTGTGGATAGTTTTATAGTGCAATAACACCCACCATTCTACATGTACATGTACAACTCCTCTCTACTCTCTACCTGAGGACTCAGTGTGCTTCTTTATTTATATTTATATCTTATTCTTCCTAACTATACCCAGAGGTGGTAGGACAGTTATTTCTCTTGATTTTCCAGGTCAGGAAACAGAATGCAAAGAAATGAGGTATTTTATCTAAAATCACCTGGGAAGTCAATGCACAAATGCTTGTTTTATTCTTGGTAAGAGCTTGTAATTGTGTCCTTTTTTTTTGGCCACATTTGCCTTAAGTGAGTATCCTGGACTACGCACACAGAGGAATAAATGACAAGAACCCATGAGCCCTGGGTGGGAATGAACTGTTCTGGCTTCTAGCCTGACTTTGGTACCACCAAGCTGCGTGGTTTTGGGCAAAGTCTTTTAAGCCCTCTGACCTAAGTATCTTCAGTAAAGTAAGAGAGTTAAAGAAAATGACTTTGAAGTTGTTTCCACGTGAGCCATTTACTTTCCTACGATTAATGTGTGATAGCCTCAGATTACATGGGTTCTGAGGCAGATGGCTAAATATCCCACCTCTCAGGGACAATGCCTATTTACCTGTCACCTCAGTGTCATTATTAATAGAATCCCCTTTCACTCTCAAAGGTGTCTTAGTTTGAATGATAGTTATAAGTAAACAAAATATAGCAGGTGGACCCAAACTTTCTGTTAGTCTAATATCAGCAGAACTGCTGATCCCGTCATCCAGGGCAGTAGACTTCCTTTCCACAGCAGTATGTTTCGGGATCCACCTTTCTGAGAAGTTAAAAGCCCTGTGATTACTCCTCCTCCAAAGGGCTGAAATCTGTTGTGTCAGTCAGTACTACAGCTGAGAGAGAAATCTATGTCATTCCCTCCATGGTGTTTATTGAGCATCTATTACATGAATATCTATATTGAAATACATATCAGTAGAATATTGGTACCATGAATCAGGAATTTATTTTGTTAAAAAAAAAAAACAAAAAACTGGAGGGAAGGTTCTGTCATCTCCAAAAAGTCAATGAGGGGGCAGCCCAGCCCTGTAGCTGATAGTTCTCCTGTCACTGCTCTCCTGTCACAGCTTTGCACAGACCCTTTCCTTTCTGACTGCAGCTTCCTTCCTGCAGAACCAGATTGTTTTGATTTTTCATAAATGAGAAGGTGGGCATTATATGAGTGAGGCAGTGATCTTGCTGCAGTGTTACCCAAGGACTGCAGCATACGGGAATGACATCTAGTCCAATCCTACATGGAGGGGTTTATGATGTCTTTGTTTTTAACCTGAGGCATTAGAATAAACCCAGCAAATGACTGCACAGGTGGCCTGCAGCAACCATATTACCTTCCCACTCCCTACAGTGGCTCCTTGGCCAATGTGTGTGAAACTGGGTTGCTCACCTGGTGCAGAAACTCCCTCTTTACAATCTCTGCTGTCTCTGCCACACCCTTCCAGTGACAAGAAGCTCAGTCCCTCAAAAGGCAGCCCAGTCCCCTTTTGAACGTCTCTAATTGTTGGGCTAGATAATGCTAGGGCCTAGGCCCCAAGGCCTGAGAAAGTCACCTTGCAAACACCGAAGACTGTGTGGCTCTCCAGAATGGCATGAGGAGTCAGGACTCCCCCCGGCTTCTTCGGTCCCCACAGTGCAAGAGGGTGTGTGGGTCTCCGTTCTGTGAAGACACAGCCATCCATGTTCTCAAAAAGAAAAAAAAAATGCCCTGTTCATAAATCCAAAGCTAGAACAGATGAGTTTCCAAACAAGCTGATATTTCTCAAACTGATATTTGAGGCTTTAAGTTTAAGAGTGGGGACTCAACCAGGACTCCTGAGGGAAGTTCTGGCAGTAGCAATTTCTTTTATTTTAAACCTGTTTTCTTCTGGATGAATGTGTCCTCTTCAGGCGCTCTAGGTGCTGGGCGGCCTTGCCTTGCAGGGTGTCATCCTCAGATGTTGCCATGGATTGGCTCACAAGGTGGTTTGTGTCCTGAAAGCACCTGTCACTGTCCCCAGTTCTAACCCACACTCCCAGGTTGTTTGGAAAGTTCTTCAGGAAACATTTAACTGTGACTAATGTGCTGATTTACAAGTTGTAAGCAACCCCTAACCAAGGAGAAAGGCTGGCAGGAGTCTCTGTGGAGTGGCAGTGCGCTGTGCTGTGCCTCTCAGGATGCCCGAAAGCCATTAACAAGCCGAGGTGACAGACACATGGTTAAAAGGTGAAAAGAGAACCTTGGGGGAGATGAGCCATTAACATCAGAGAGGAGAGAAAGCAAAAGTGTGAAGTGTCGTAGTCAGCAGGGTTCAGCGGCTCAGCCATCTTGCTGAGCCTCCAGGTCCAGGCAAGTGGGGTCCACTGTGATGGCCCACTCAACTTCTTGGCACATTAAGTTTCTTGGGTGTGATGGCCAATGAGATTGAGAAGCCTAGAAATTCTTAATTCAGTCATAACTTGGCCAATGGGTTTAGAACTTTATAGATTTGAAAATATTAACTTCTAGAAAGTATTGTCAAAATCCACAGTTGCCATCCACCACAGACAAGCAGGATAGGTCACCTGAGATCTGCCTAAAGTCATCCCACAAGGCCCCTCCTTATTTTCCAATGTGCACTGGCTGTTGGGGAATTCCTTCTTATGTGAACCCTAAATCACCCCAATGCAGTCTCAGTCTGATTCATTTTATTAGAGAAACAGTGAGGGGTGTGGAGAAAGAGCAGTCAACCTGAATAGACTTCTATTCCTAGGATTTCCAGCTGTGCAGTTTGGGGCAAAATAATTAACTTTCCTGGGCCCCAGTTTCCTCATCTAAAAAACATGGGTAACAATGACCATCCCTCTGGGACGTGGTAGAATTAAATAAGATAAAGTCCCGGGGAATCGCCCATGCCATGACTGACACAGAAAAGGCACTCGATAAGTAGCAGAATCTCCTTTTCATTCTCCTTCTTCTTTTTTTTTTTTTTTTTTTTTTTTTTTTTGAGACAGAGTTTCACTCTTGTCACCTAGGCTGGAGTGTAATGGCGCGATCTCGCCTCACTGCAACCTCCGCCTCCCTGGTTGAAGCTATTCTCCTGCCTCAGCCTCCCGAATACCTAGGATTAAAGGTGCCTGCTGCCATGCCCAGCTAATTTTTGTATTTTTAGTAGAGACTGAGTTTCACCACGTTGGCTGGGGTGGTCTCGAACTCCTGACCTCAAGTGATCTGCCTGCCTCAGCCTCCCAAGGTGCTCGGATTACAGGTTGAGCCAACTTGCCCGGCCATCGTTTTGACTCCTGAATATGAATATGTACTATTTAGACATGGATGTCCTGGATATTGGGAGGAGGAGGTGATGTTCTTGGAGTGTGTGGCTGAGAAAAGGTAAGGGGACTCAGGGCATACTGCCCCCAGTGCTTGCTAGATGGACCCCTCATTCGGCCACTCACTTCCCTGTGACTCTCAGAGATAGGAGTGCCCAGGGCTCCCAGCTCCACCTTTCTGTGGTGACCCTGTCATCCTTGGTGTCATCACCCTGTCGGTCAAAGCAGAGGTATCTGTGTGTCTTTGAGTGTCATCATGTTTCATACTTCCATTTTCTTCAGGCTGATCCTGAGCCAAAAAAAGACACTTGGTGTCAATATTAGGCCACCACGTCTGTGGAAACAGAGCACATAACTCGGGTTTGGGGCAAGTGTCAGTTATGAGCCATAACAGAATTTTTACATTTCACCCCAGGAAATGAAATGGGCAAACTACTTATCTCCCAGCCTTTTCTTAGGCCTCCTATACTCTAGCACATAGAAAATATATGCATATTATTTTCTCTGAAACTTCCTGCTGCATTGAAATGAATAATCCCACAGTGTTTTCATTAGAATTTTTTTTAATAAAAAGAAGTTCTAAGAATTCTCACCTGATGTTACTTCAATGGTATGTAAGAAGTTGAATTTGAAAGTAACCTTCCTGAGCAATATTATTGTGTGAAGGCAGAAGCCAAAAAAATATATATAAATAAATAAATAAGCATGAAAAACTCAGTCCTTATGAGGTTTTGTCAATAAAAGAGCAAAGGAGGTAAGCAACTGGTCGCAGAGGCTCTAACACAAAATTTGGAGTTCATGGTAAAGAGGAGTCCTCAATGCTGAACATTCCTACCACAAACAGCAGTTTCATAAATTATGATTTTATTTTTACAGCCGTATCTTTCCTCCTGAAGCAACCAGGTCTCTGAAAATGCAATTTCTATTTGCACAGGACATTATATCACATCCTGTCATGATATCGTGTATCTTCAAGGACATGATGTCACACTTCAGAATCAATTTTTCTTAATGGGCATTTCAACAGCTCTTCCGTGAGGCTGGGATATCTTCTGATGGGCAGTGCACAGCAGAGGAATTAGAAGGGGTCTGCACCTCATGGGGGTAAATGTCTGCTTCTCTTTGGATTCAGTCATGCTGAGAACATTCTTTAAATCCCATTCCCTCTCAGGTTTCCAGTTCATCCATCTGTGAAAGTATATGAAAAAATAGATTTGTAAAAAAAAAAAAGACTTATGAAAATCAACAAACATTTCCTGTAAAGGTCCAGGTAGTAGATATTTTTTGCTTGCAGGTTCAACCCCACCTTTGTAGCATGAAAAACAGTCACCGATGATGAATAAATCAATGAGGAAGGCTGTGTTCCAATAAAACTTTATTTATGAACACTGAAATTTGAATCCCATATAATTTCCTGTGTCGGGAAATATTCTACCTTTGATTTTTGCAACCATTTAAAAATGGGAATGTAAATTTATAGCTAACACAGGTCATACAAAAACAGGCTATGGGCCAGATTTGGCCGGTAGTCTGTAGTTTGCTGACGGCTGCTTTAAGAAAAGAAATCTTTGTGTATTGAAAAATGCATAAGCTATTTTTACTTCAGCTTAATTCTTGTGCAGTATGAATCATTCAAACTTTGATTTCTCTTTCATGATGTCACTAACAACCCAGTGAGGGAATCATAAAATGAGGGTGGAATTTTCTTTCTCTCTAGAGGCACAGACACTCTCCCAAAGTAAAGAAGTCCAATTTGCACGTATGCACACACGTTGGTAGACACATGGTATACATATGTATCAACCACAGTGCAATATGAGAAGAAGTTAGCTTCAGGTAAGAGAGAGGGTTTTTTAAAAAAAAATGACCAGAAGCAGCAGGATTACCCTCCCTATTTAATAATCACAAAACGGGACTTACAACGCTTATCAAGCCATTTCAGCGGGGTCTGTATCATTTCACCAATTTCAACAAACTGTCCCAGCCAGGAGAAAGATTAGACTGTGTATGTTTATCCTCTGTGGAGTTATGGCTGTGTTCTCCTCAAGAGAATGAGATATGGAAATAAAAGTTTACTTAGTTCGGTCTCTGATGGATTCTCATGACAAGGAAAAGTCATGTCATTTGTGCCCATGTACTCAGGTGACTGGAGGTGGAGCTCTGCACAGCGTGCTTCTCTCTGGAGATGCAGATTCTTAAGTGGGGCGGGAGTGAGGATGCGAGGAGGGGCCCCATGCTCTCTGGTCCAGTTATAACTGGGGCTGGAGAGAGGCCTAGGGCAGCGTCCTGCAAAACAAGGAGGGACCGGGAGATCAGCACCACAAGAATCCCATGAGGTTGGAACTGGAAGAGGTCCTTACAATCATTCCTTCCTACCTAGAAGGGAACAGTCGGTACCCCTGAGGGAGAAGGGTGAATGCCAAAGGCCTCCCAGGATTGGGAGACCCTGCAGGATCGGATGGAAAAGCTGAAACAAGGCAGAGCAGCCCAGGTCCCCTCTGCACTTTACAGGGGGTGGGGGATGGTGGGGGATCAGAAACCAGCATGGTCTCCCTTGGCCACCAACGGTGATGGAGGTGGCCCCTGACCCCACCCAGTGACCAGGCACCGTGGTGGTGAAGGTATGCGATATGGTTGTTGAACCCATTCACCAGCCAGGACCCAAAGCCAGCCAGTGTGCAGCCACCCAGACACAAGTCAAAGGGCATGAGGGCTTCTTTCAGACCCACGGCGTCTTTCCACAGAGGGCTATTTTAGCAAAAATCTTAGGCTCAGCACTCCAGTGGAGGCCAAACCTTGATGAGAACAGGAAACTAGGGAAATATGGAGAAAATATTTTGAATCCTCAAGAGGCCAAGTCTGACTGCTCTAGAGCCTAGGCTGAATGGGGACTGGTTTGACACTGTGGCGTCCCCCTCACGGAGAAGAATGGAGAGCAGGCCCGTGCCCAGTTACCCAACTCCACCAACATGGGGTGCAGCCAGGGATACATAGCAAATGATGAGGCTTGGGGCCAAGACTCTGAGCATCCAGTTGTACCCTCACTGTCCCTCTATAGGCCTCAAGCTCCTCACCTGTGAGAGACCTATTGCTGGGTGAGATGACACTGGGCACCATTTGCATTGCTTTGGATTTCAGACAGCTCGCTAATAACCACACACTTTTCTGTGGAATGGGAAGATAACGCCAACGAAGGGGTAAAACTGACCATCTAGACATATATATCCATACATCTTCATGCACATTGATTTTTTTTTTTAGAAAGCTTGCACTTACCAAGAACCTACTCCAGACCAGGGTTTTATGTAGGTTTTCTTATTGGATCCTTACAAGGGCCACATGAGAAAATAGAAGCTGAGAGAAACAAATTTGCCCAAAGTTATAAAGCCAGCAGTGGCAGAACCAGTGTTTGAAGCTGGGTCTATTTGTCCAAATTCCCCATTATGCTGTAAGACAAAGATAAGATAAATCAACCTTTCATTTATTAAGAAAAAGGCCCACAGACAGCAAACTCCTGTGTTCTCTCGCCTACTGATTATGTGTCTTTCCTCTAATCTCAGGGGCTAGGGACCAATTTGGTAGCAAAAATTTCCTTTGCAATCGTATTGCAGGGCATGCCAAGGACACTCAACACCCATTGGGTGGGTCAGTGAGCACTGGATGAGGCAGGAGCTGGGCTTGCCTAGACCTTCATTTCAGGCTCTTTCCTGCCATCTGGGCTCTTCCTGTGCATCTGTCTGCATCTTGGCCTGAGCTGGCCATCAGTGGCCAGGGTCCTTGTTTTCCTGGGTTCACAGGCCATCTCCAAGCGCTGTTATTGAAATATGTTATCACAAGGAGCCTATTGCGAGGAAAGACCAGATGGCCAATTTCAATGTTGATGTACACAGTTTTGTAGGGGCAGTCACAGGAAAAGAGAGAGGGAGGGATGATCCCAGCTTCAGCGGTTCATGTGTGCGCGTCCATTGACACCAAACGCCTGGTGCTTCCAATCTGTTTCCCGCTGTCACAGGGAGCTGGTGAAGAGCTGCAGCTGCACTGCCGTCAACCTCAGCAAGGCCTGAGGAGTGGCCACATGCCTGAAATCAAGCACTCTGGGGACTGAGGAGGTGGGAGTTGGTGGGAGAATGCGGCTGTGGGGACCCTAGGGGAATGCTTCTAGCCCCAGATTCCAGTTTATCTTGGGTGGAAAAGGAGTTCCCCCCCAATGGCTCAGCCAAGAATGTTGATGTCACAGGGAAAGGGAATGATTGTGTGTCACACAGAACTGGGAACAGGCTGCTTAGAAGGACACCCTTATCAATTAGGTAATGTCTGCTAATGATTGAGAAACTGTGTTATGCAGTGCTCCAGCTGTTGATGTGTTAGCAAATATCTGCAAAGGGCAGGATACCTTGTGGGAAAATGTTTTCTTAGATAGGATCTTACTGGCTGGAGCCCTAAAACACTGTTGTATCCAACAGCATTACCAGGCATTCAAAACAGAGCAACATGGCAGACATGTGGACTGGGCATAAGACGCGTCTGTGGTTGGGATTTTGGTTTCAATTCCAGGAAATAAAAATGTATTTGTGCAGAAATGATGCCTATAACCAAATTTTCTTCCCCCTCTCACCTTTCTTCCTTTTCTCTTTATTTGCGCTTCTTTTCTCTCTCCCTTCCTCTTTTCCTCTTTCTCCTCTCTTCTTTCCTTCTCTTTCTCTATCCCTCCATCTTTCTCTATTCCTCTCTTCCTCCTTTTCTTCCTCCCTCCTTTCCTTCCTTTCCTCTTCCTTCCTTCCACTCTTTCTCCCCTTCATTTCTTCTCTCCCTTTTCCTCCCTCCCTGCCTTCTTTTTTTTTTCCTCTTAAAATACCAACATTTAATGATGCTCACAATGTATAAAACACTAGATGAAGTGCTAGGCATACAAAGACAGTAACAGTGCTTGTCCTCCAGGGAATTATGTCTAGAGAGACAAAAGGAACATGTTAATTGATACAGGTAAAACATGTGTAATAGAATACAATCACAGAAGTATGTAGCTGTACCATAGCCCAATGCCTATATTTTTAAAAATGTTGTAATAGGTTTTATTTAATATTTTCTCTCTTCTCGCTTATAAAAAATAACACATCATATTTCAGCATGGAAAACTTAAAAGAAAAAGTAGCTTCCAATCTCACCAATCAGTAAGGGAAATGTCTGAAAGAAAAGACATATGTACATGTCTACACATGTGTAGACATATACATATTTTTCAAAAGTGACTTATTGCTGTTTAGAGTATAGTGTGCTCTTTTCACTGAACATATTGTTGGCATCTTTCAAGGTTAACAAATATAGATGTACCACATAAGTTTTATTGATTATATAGTAGTCCATCAAATAGAGGATTCATAATTAAGTCTACCAATCTCCTGTTGCCAAAAATTGGTATTCTGTTCCCAATTTGGGGATATCATTTTTACAAAACCATAGCAAGCATCTTTGTAACTAAATATTTACATGTTTCTCAGACTATTTCCTTAGGATAATTCCTAGAGGTGTAATTCTGGTAGAATTATGTATATGTATTATGACTTTTTGATATATAATCCCACTACACTCCAGACAGATATTAGAAAGTGATGTTACTCTTTTAATGTTTTCCAGTTCAACAGTTGAAATAGTTATATTTGAATGGATATATCTGTTATGACTAAAAAGCCCCAAATATTTCAAATTTTTGCATTTGAATTTTGAGATGCTAATTTTATTAATTTTATTTCTATTTATTGTTTTAGTCATGTATTTTATATATTAGTCATTAATATTTTATCACATATATTAGGAATATTTTCTTAATTTGTCATTTACCTTTTAGGGCTTTTTCCCCCTATATAGAAGTTTTAATGTGAGGCAGTTGATCAATTATTTTCTTTATGGCTGCTGCCTTTGATACCAGATTTATAGACTATCTTCTACCATAAGGTAATATACATATTTACTTATGCTTTATTCTTATATTTTATCTGGAATTGATTTGGAATTTGTTATGACTAAGGAGGTAGCATTGATCTTTCCAAATCATTAACCAGTTGTGAGGTATTATGATCAAGTCAATACTTAAAATTTGAAAAAAATTATATTATGTTTCCCATGTTTAATGTTATTTATTTAATTTTTTAAAAAATTAGGTTGTTAGATACCTGTTGTTTTTTTCAAATAATCAGCTCAGAATTATTTCTCAACTTTATCACTTTAAAATTATTAATTTCTGCTTTGATCTTTATTAAATTTTCCTTTCTTTTATTCTATTTCTAAATTTTTATAGCTTAATTATTTGAATTCACTATTGTTTTATTTCAATTGTTTGTTTAATAATTTAAAAATTTCAGCTAAGAATATTCCCCTCATGTAGCTTTGTCCAAATTCCACATATTTCATATGGCATATTTTTACAGACATTACTTTCTGAATAATTTGTATTACCCTTTTTTTGTTCTTTGAATGAAGAATTTTAGAAAAAAAAGTTTATCCTTTATAAGTAATTTGAGATTTAATTTAAATAGTTGTTTTTAACTTCTGGTTTACTACATTGTGGCCAAGTGTGTCGCTATAGATTTTTTTTTTAATTTTTGGAAAACCATGAGGTTCTTTGAGAAAGTCTAGTTCCTAATTGGTATTTCATTTAAAAAAAGAAAGTTTGCAATTCTAATTTTTGCTTGTTTCTCTCTCAGATATTTAAAGGAGACATTGGAATCTATTTTTTAGAATTCCCAGTCATTCCCCTATTTTAAAAGAACTCTCTTAGCAACACTGTCCTATTTCTTTTATCTTTTTAATTAAAAATGTTAATTAAAAAATTAACATATATCCTAGAGTACTTTGAGGAAGCATATATTTAATAAAGATGTAAGAAGACATTGTGAAATCACAAAGTGTCAAATGGTTAACAACTGCAAAATCTTTAGATTCTAGGGAGATTCCAATTCCAAGTTCTAGAACAAAGTTTCTGGTTATGCCCCAGAGGATTACTGCAGCTTACACTATGAGGTGAACTGGGAGGCTCTGAGCCATTCTAAAGTGGTGATGTGTGCACCAACAGACAATTTTATTTCCATGTGTTTCTGTAGTTTTCAAACACAAGTACCCTCTTGTCATTGATTTCTTTTTCTCTCTTTTTTTTTTTCTTTACTTTTTTTTTTTTGGAGACAGAGTCTCATTCTGTCGCCCCGGCTGGAGTGCAGTGGCACCATCTAGGCTCACTGCAACCTCTGCCTTCTAGGTTCAAGCAATTCTCCTTCCTCGGCCTCCCGAGTAGCTGGGATTACAGGCACCTGCCACCACACCTGGCGGATTTTTGTATTTTTAGTAGAGACAGGGTTTTGCCATGTTAACCAGGCTGGTCTCAAACCCCTGACCTCAGGTGATCCGCCTGCCTTGGCCTCCCAAGGTGCAGGAATTACTGGCATGATTTCTAAGTTTATTCCATTGTGGTCAGAAAAGATACTTGATCTGATTCCTACTTTTTTGAATTTATCGAGACTTGTTTTGTGCCCTAAGCTATGCTAAGCTATGGTCTATTCTGGAGAATGTTCGTTCTGTGTACGGAAGAAAAGAGTGTGTATTCTGCCGCAGTTGGGTGAAACGTTCTGTAAATGTCAATTAGGCCTATTCCTTTTATCTTGTTGCCTTCTCCTTCTTTCCTTTTTTATGGTGGTAAAACATAACATAAAATTTACCTTCTTAAACTTTTTTTTTTTTTTTTTTTTGAGATGGAGTTTCGCTCTTGTTGCCCAGGCTGGAGTGCAATGGAAAGATCTAGGCTCAGTGCAACCTCCACCTTCCGGGTTCAAGCCTTCCGGGTTCAAGCGATTCTCCTGCCTCAGCCTCCCGAGTAGCTGGGATTACAGGCATGCGCCACCACGCCCAGCTAATTTTGTATTTTTAGTAGAGACAGGGGTTTTTCCATGTTGGTCAGGCTGGTCTGGAACTCCCGACCTCAGGTGATCCACCCACCTAGGCCTCCCAAAGTATTGGGATTACAGGTGTGAGCCCCCGCGCCCGGCCTCTGAAACATTTTTAAGTGTTCAGTTGAGTAGTGTTAAGTACATTCACATTGTTGTGCAATAGATCTCTAGAACCTTTTTATCTTGCAACACTGAAACTCCAGATCTACTAAATACTAAATCTCCCCACCCCTTGGTAACCACCTTTCTACTTTCTGTTTCTATGATTCTCACTGATTTCGATACTTCATATGAATAAGAATCATAGGGTGTTTGTACTTTTGTGACTGGCTTGTTTCTCAGCATAATGTCCTCGAGGTTCAACCATGTTGTTGCAAGAATTTCCTTCTTTTTTTTAAGGTTGCATACTATTGCCTGTACTTCCCACAGTTTCTTCCAACCTTTATTCTTCTTGCCTCATATAATGTGGCGACATGTCATATCTTACCATGTTCCAACCCTACGACCCCACATTCCCACTATGTAGAATATAGTGCTTTTTCGTCCTCAACTCTGTCCTTGAAGCTGATCTCCATCTTCAGAAGGTGGAGAGAAAAGAAACTAAGTGGATAGAACAGGAAGAGAAAGACTTCGTACCTCATCCACTGGTAATTTTTGACACCTCACATTAAAATCAGGGCTGCCATTTTCTGTTTGTTGGTAATTGTATGCTATACTTTTGATTACATTTTTACTTTAATGTATTTATGTGTCTGTGTCTGAGGTTGAAATTGATTTTTCCACGCTGTATGAAACTCTTATCAGATAAATTTAATCTACTTATATTTGTTGTTATAATTTATATATTTTAATCTGAAATCTGCTTTATTCTTTTGTGGTTTCTAATTTTCATACTTCCTTGATTTTCCTTTTTTAAATTTTTAAATGAAGAATATATATTTTTCTTTTATTGTTCTTGGTATGTGTTCCATTTAAAATTCCAATTATCTAGTACCATTAAATTGTTCAGAAGCATTACTCATTTTCAAAAAGGTGAATGCAGTTTAAGCCTAGTGTTATCAATCCATAGCTTATGTGGATTGCCCCTGGCTATATGCTTTATTTCAGTGATAGTCGATTCCTGTTCTCAGTTCTATGGCTGAAAGGTACATTAATATTCACAGCTTTAAATCCAGTTTCCAGTAATTTCCACGTTTTCACCAATGTATTATTGCCTGGTTGAGGGGACATTCTTTCCTATTTGGTTCTATAATACTCTGAAACAGTGGAATATGAAAAAGCCACAACCTCATGAATGCATTGTCTTCAAGATTCTTGCCACCATCACCCCAGCTCTCCCTGTTTCTGGAGATTGTCACCTTCCAGAATGTCATAAGTCCTCTTTTTTTGCTTTCTGCTATCTTCTTTCTAAGAGTTGGTGGAGGAAGGGACATTGGTTGAGAACACAACTCTGGCTGCTTTCCAGGTCAACAGTCAAATGGAAAGAGGAAGGTGCAGCCAAGGTGGGTTTGCAAATGTGGGAACTCAGAAGCTAGGATGGCCCTTCAGAGTCATCCAGAGTGGGGCACAGGGTGAAATGACATTGGATGTGGACTGCCCTGGGAAGGGGCCATGACCCTGGATGAGGCAGCTGTCTTCAGCTGAGGCAGTCCCCAAGAGGGTCCAGCATAGTCTGTGTTCTGGTGGAACTCTCAGCAGCTGCAGAATGAGTTCTCCTGTGCTGAATGGGGATCTAGGTGGCACACCACAGCATCACCTCTTAATTACATTCTCATTCATGTAAGTTGACATATTTTCTGTCTCCTCACTAGACTGTGAGCTTCTTACGAGCTAAAACTGTGTCTGTCTTGTTCAGTGTACATCCCCAGTTCCTAGCATGAGTTCTAATAGGCTCTTACTGAACATTCATTGAATAAAGAAATGAATGAGCGACACACATCTTTAGGTGTGGGAAGGGGCTGAGGCTGAGAGTAGAGAAAGAGCTGTAAAGAGAGAAAGAATCCCCCATCTCACATAATAAAGATGTTATAATATGCAAGAAAACTATTAAGTGATCTTCAAAACCACAGAAAAAGACAGGTTAAAGAGCATAGAGTAATTCTCTACATCACATTTGAGAAATACAGCTGGAAATTGTGGGAAGAATATTTATGGCCTTCAAGTCCAAAGAGGGACATAAAATAGTTGTCTGGTGTAATGATTTCCACCTCTCTGGGGTTGCAGCACACTCTCATGATTTTCTGACAGGCCCTGCATCCAAATAAACCCTACAGCTTAACATGTGTGAGTGTGTTTATTATTATGAATCAAAGTGAATTTTGTATGTATTGAACTCTGTCTCAGTATATCCCAACGTTTTGTGCCATTGAAATATTTGGAAACACCTTGGAGCATCTAGAAAATCAGCCTTTGGGAGACTGTCCTAGAATTTTAATCAGACAAGCCTGTTTGATTAAGGTCCAAAGGGACTGTGTTTGGCTTTACTGTCTTTTATTCCATAAGCAGAGCTGCTCTCTCTGCTGTGAGGGTCTGTGGTATGCTCAGTTGCTGTTGGAACCTTCGTCCAAACACATTTGCTTCTTGCTTTCTCTGCTCCCAAACCTAGTCCGTTCTCCTCAAAGAAAAATTCAACCAGCAAAACAAAAAGAGGCCATAAAACTGATAAAGATGGCAAAAGCCCAAGGAGATTCCCACCTCTCAGGGTGAGCTCTGGGCAGATTGCCCCTGTCTCAACAGCTGGGGACCTGAGCTGTGAAATGCAGCACACACTCCATCTGAGCCTCCCACAGAGGGAGGATTGCACTGTGCCCTCCCCACAGCGGGCCAAGGATGGAATGGCTTTTCCTGACTAGAAGTGTCCTCATCACAGACTTTTGCTCAGGCACCATTCTTCCTGGCTCCATGGCAAAGTGCAAAGTCCACAGATGCTCATCCTAAAGAGAAAGTCCCTGGGTTCCCTGCCACTTCTGAGAGGAAAGCTACCATTGTGCATCGAGTCTCTGGCCTGGTTTAACATCTAGTCCCCACGCAGACCTGTGGTAGTTATGATTATCTCCATTTTATGCAGGAGGGAGTTAAGGTAAAGGAAGGGTATGGACTTACCCAGGGTTATTAGCCAATAAGTCGCTGAGCTGGAATTTATTGTTATTTTTTTTGTCATTTGTTCAGCAACTCTTTATTGGGCAGGCACTCTGTACCAGGCCAGGGAACTTTAGCATTGCTACATAGTCTCTCTGGAGGAGCAGCCATCAGGGACTCCATCACTACCTGCCTCCATGTGTTGATATAATAGCAGCAGCTGGGACCGTCCAGCCTGAGGCCTTTAATGTTAGCCTGTAGAATCCCCTGAAACTTCTTCTTGGGGAGGGAGAGAGGGTAAAGGCTGGCATTCTCAGTGGTCTTTGCAGTATCCTAAGCTAGGACTCTGAAGAAAACACCATTCACCCACAGGGCCCCTCTGTGAGCTGGCCTTCTGCAGACCCAGTAGAGACCCGGCACTGGCACATCTCACAGTTTGTACCATGGCATCTTGGTATCTAGGCCAGGCATCAGTTGGATGATAGCTAAGCCAAGTAAAGTCGGTCATCTCCCATGGAACCTTGATTGGAGATTCTACCCCAAACTGTTCCTGAAGTTATGCATGTATGTACATGTGTATGCATATGGTGGCATGGATCAGTTTGTGTGTGCACATGTGTGTTTGGTACTTTTATGTGTGTGTTATGTGTGCCTACCGTGCCTACTCTGCCTTAGGAGTTCCCTAACATGGCAACTGAGCATCAGATTTGGAAGGCCATTTGGAAAGCAGTAAAAGTTTCTGGGGTTCTACCACCCATTGACTGTCAAGCCATTTGGAAATAATAATCATTAGAATAGTTAACCGAATAATAGCTAAGCTAATCGACCACTTAGTCTTTTAAGTACTACTCTAAGCAACTTCACAACTGTTAATCCTTAATTCTCAGGACAACCCTATGAGGCTTGAACTATTGTTACTACCCTCTCTTTAAAAATGAGGAAACTGAGGCCAGCAGATCCCATGCTCAGGGGCCCGCTGTGTGTAAGCTGCAGAGCTGCGTTGGAATTCAAGCCATCTGGACTCGGAACTTGCCCTCCTCATCAAGACTGCAGCCCCAAGCTTTACTGAGTTACCAAGGCCGTCTTCCTTTATTTGTCATGGCTCCAAGATGTGAGTTGAATGTTTGAGCTCAGGGATATTTTCCAGGTAAAGGAAAGGTGCCAGAGTAACCGTGGAAGACAATGCATGACAATGGGTCCACCCAGAGCCTCCAAGGCCACTGCTGCCTGCTTTGCTGCTGTCACCGGAGGAAGCAGGCAGCACTGGCTGCAGTGGTGGGGCTGAAGCATCTGCAGGAGGTAGGAAACCACAGAGGTGAGATGAAACCTGATCAAGAATGGTGGCATGGGAAGGCTGGAGAAGTGAAGACTCTGCAGAGGCCTGGGCACCTGCTGGTGCAAACCAAGTCAAGTGTCAGGCAGGCTAGGAGGCAGCACTGAGGTCTCTGCAGAGCCAGGGCCTCTGGAGCCACCATCTTCCCTCATGGCCACACCTTCCTTCCTCTTGTAGTGGATAGTTGCTTCTGGAAGCTTCCCTTGGTCAGTTTGCAAGGAAAATCAGGTTCCAAGAGAGGACCTCGGCTGCTGAGGCAATTGAAAAGGGGTAACTGCATAAACATTTTTGTACTTTAGTTTTAGAGAAAATCATACTGAGACTGAAAAAAATTCTGGAATTTTTATTTCAATAAACAGGAACACTTTTTCCATGAGCTCTGCTCAGTTCCCCTCACACTAGTAAAATGTAAATCGCTAAAAAGCACACACACATAGCTGCTAGCTCTAACTAAATATGCAAAAGGGCTTTTTGCTCAGAATGAACAGTGACTCCTTCTTCTGTCCTTCTCTGAGCCAGGTGGATGGGGCATCTTTTCCAGGCCCCTCCACCAGGCACTCTTGTACAGACCACAGCCTGTGCAGCTGTCCACAGCAGCTCCTCCTGATGCTCACTCTCTCAGGCAGTCTGCAAGTGGAAAACACACGTCCTGTCCATGTGGATTTATTCATGTTTCCCGTATCAGTAAGGAGATGGAGCTATAACACATTAAATATTTACAATTATCAGAGAAAAGACAGTACACAGCACTGAACTGAGATAAGAATACAGTTTCAAAATATTTACAATGAACATGTCTTGCTTTTTCTGGTTCTTCTCTTTGGTCTGGCACTTTAGGTCTCTGATCTCTTTATTGTATTTTCTTTCCAGGTTCCCTGTAGTTTTGAAAATGTCTGACAAAACTTCCTAAGTCTGAAGAGGATTGCTGTATAAGTGAGAGACATTTGGAGAGTCTGGTTCCTGTGTCTCCAAGCAAGAGGGCCTTTTTTGGAGCCTCATTTATGCTGATGTGTGTGTCTCCTGCTTATGCCTGAATCAAGTTTGTAGCTGGTTCTATCTATGGCCCTACCAAAGACAGCACCAACGAGAGGAAAGTGGCAGGCCCCTGAGCTTGTGCTAACCAAAAGAACTGATTTACACTGGTCTCCTGAATATCTCAAGGTCTTTTATACAGCCGGAGTTAACATGGAGCCAGGAATGGATTGGTTTATGTTTCCTTTAGTTAATTCGACTTCAAAGTGTTCCACATTATTACATTCAGAAGTAGCTCCTTCATTGTGTTTGATTTTAATCTCCACTCTTTGAAAGATCTCACTCTTTCCTTTTAGGTTTTGAAATAGTCAATGACCAAAAACAATAGAGATTCGACCTGAATGTGTTACATTAGCAACACCAAGGAGAGAAAGGCAAACACAGGAAAGGTATTAAAAATTTGGCACCTTGTTTAATTATAAAGAATGCAAAAGAAGCATCAACTGTGAAATATTTGGCTATTCAGAGAGATTAAAGACCTCCAGCTTTTGGAATGGGGTGCCAGAGAATTATCAGGATCCCAGGCGTTTTATTCGATGGGTGCCACATTCGACCTTGAAGCGTTGAGGCTGGCACTCCTTTGTGTCCTGGGGATCTCCTGATGTCCTTGCTCCCTGGCGGTATCTGCCCCAGGGCCTCTGGAGGCCTCACCGTGGAGTATGATGTTGCGCACGTTTCTGGTGTATATTTATATCGAGGTGGCTGCGTTGCCAAGGAGCTCTGAGAGAAAGCAGAGCGGAGATAACTTCTAATCCACCTTTCTGTGATAATGTGGCGCAAAGTGAAGAGACCCAGGGCTCCATCCTCTGGTCTGGCATCGCCCTGGGAGGGGCGGGCCCTCGGGGTGTTTTTAGCAGCCCCAGTGCACTGGCGAAACTCTGTGCATTGCTGAACTCTGTGCAACAAATAGGAAAGACTGGGACAGAAGAGGAGAATGAAAGCAAACTGTAATTTGTAGGTAACAAGAAATGTATTTGAGTGTCCATTCACAAGATTTGGACAGCTGGAGAATTAGAATCTGGGAGCATTGGAACTGGCAAGGAGCCAACAGGGAATCGGGAGTAGAAAGAGAAAGTCCCTTGCCCAAGATCACAGGGGGAGCTGGAAACAGGGGGGCTGTGGAGACTAACTATGTTAGTCCGTTTTCATGTGGCTGATAAAGATATACCGAGACTGGGTAATTTATAAAGGAGAGAGGTTTAACGGACTCACAGTTCCACGTGGTTGGGGAGATCTCACAATAATGGCAGAAGGCAAAAGGCACTTCTTACATGGCAGCAAGCAAAGAGAGAATGAGAACCAAGTGAAAGGGGTTTCCCCTTATAAAACCATCAGATATCATGAGACTTATTCATCACCATGAGACAAATATGGGGGAAGTCGCCCCCATGATTGAATTATCTCCCACAGGGTCTCTCCCACAACATGTGGGAATCATGGGAGCTACAATTTAAGATGAGATTCGGGTGGAGACACAACCAAATGGTATCACCAGCCTGGGGTTCGTTGCACCACATTCCACATTTTTAGGGGGCTCCTAAACGGGAGTGAGGTTCCTTCCCTGACACTTTGAAGCTGACCCACAAGGAGCCATTCCCTGAGGATCCTTTCCTGATGGGCCATGAGTTCTACAATTTTAGATGGGTAGAAGGGTCTGGAGCTCTGCATAGGGGTGAACTCAGAGGAGAAGGAAGAGGGATTCAGTCCATCCTATGCACATAGGTAATGTACTAAGATGAAATGTAGCAGAGCGCATAAAGCCGCGTTTCTGGTGTCAGACAGACTTGGCCTTGCATCCTAGGCTCACCCATGCCTGAACTTGGGTGACTCATTCAAGTTTGCAGTACTTCTGCTTCCTCATGTTTAACATGCGAATTAGGATACTGTTGTGATTTGAATGTTGTATGCCCCTGAAATTCCTATGTTGAAGCCTAATCACCAATGTGATGATATTAGGGGGTGGGGCCTTTGGGAGGTGATTAGGTCATGAGGGTGGAGCCCTCGTAAATGGGACTAGTGGCTTTATAAAGAGAGGTCCCAAAAAGCTGCCTTGTCTCTTCTGCCATGTGAAGTCACAGCAAGAAGATGCCTTATTTGAACCAGAAGTGGGTCTTCACCAGACACCAAATCTGCTAGTGCCCTGATCTTGAACTTCCCAACCTCCACAACTGAAAAATAAATGTCTGCTGTTTATAAGCTGCCAGTTTCTGGTATTTTATTACAGCACAGTTCTATGTTACAGCAAAGCTAAGACAGTCACCTTCTTCACATACTTGTGTAAACTCATGTAAGAAAATAGACATGAAAATCCCTTGTGATAAAAATGTGCTTTATAACTGATTCCTGAGGAATTGGTCTTCCATTAATAAGCATCATGCAGTGATCACTGGTCATTTTGTATCCTTGCCATTCTTATCATTTTTGGCTTCCTCCAGATCATGTCTCCACTCCAGAATTTGCTTGAGGTGTGAACAAGGGACATGGGCTGGGGTTTATTAAGGTAGAATCAACTGGTGAGACTGAATGATCCTGTGTGGTTTTCCACAAAGGATGCTGCCTCATGCAATCATATAAAGTGCCCTGAGACAGCACGTTCCAGGGACAGGCCTTTTTTTTGGGACCTAAACAGATGCCCTTCCAGGTAGAGTGGAGAAGAGCCAATGAGGTCCCAGGCCTTTGGCTTGAATTTCTGGTGTCTCCATCTCTTCATGGCACAAAAATTCCCTGGAACAGAATATCTTTTCACAAGCAATTTTAATCAAAGTTGGTGGAATAAGAAAAAAGGATACACGAATTATTCACAACACAAAAGTAGCCACACCAGCAAATCAGTCCTGACTGGCACTGTCTCTTTCTACAGCGTCGGGCCTATAAGGACCTGTGGGGATTGGATTGATAATCCAGTTTAGTCCAGGCCCAACAATTCGACAGGATCCTTCACAGGTCCTGAAGGGGTTTTGTGTTTTGTATGGAGAATACACTCTGAGCGTTCCAGCCATGGCCAAGGTCAGACTGTGGTGCCAGCAGAATAAACCTCTTGATCTGTGGACATCAGCAGTATCTTCCCGTGAGCAGGTCTATCACCAGGCCCGTCTGAGTGATCAAGGGCCTCCTGGGGGACCAAGGGCCCTGATGAGCTGATCTGGAGACTCTTGGGCAATGGGGGTCTAAACTTGGCCATCAAGAGTGAAAGGAGAGAAACTGTTGTTCTCAGAACATAAACAACAAGACCCTGACTCTGAGCTTTCCCATTTAGGGATAATTCCTTCCCACTCCTAGTCACTTGTCTAAAAGCTCCCACACTCAAGCCCCAATCAAGTATTTCCTCCTCCATGGACCCAATTCAGCCAATACATATTTAATGAGTACCTATTAGGTGCCCAGAAGGGTTTTAACTTAAGTTGACCTGCTCTGAGGCTGAGTAAAAGCCTTGGTTTGGGTGGATTCCCATATTACAGGGAAGTACTGGAAGGGCAACAATGTCGTGATCCCTGGTTATTGGTCCACTCTGAACAGGGCTTCAGGCAGTGACCGGGGGAAAAACAGACAAAGTATGTGAGCCCCAACTCCTGCTATCTAGAGAAGAACTTGGATATCTAGGCAACTCAAGATGTCAGGGCCACAGCCAAGCTCTAGTGCAGGATTTTCACACCAATTCAGGATGCAAATGTGGGACCAGAAGCTGGGCAGGAGTTCTGCTGTGCATATGGACCATCTCTGAGGAGCTCGAAGAAGGCACAGTGAACAAATCAGTACTCAGAGGACAAGATTCAGGCCTGGGGTCCAGGACCATTGTAGTCTCCACCAGGAATGACCCTGGATCAAGGTAGAGCTGGGCTTATAAGTAGAAGCACTGAGACTTTCAGCTACAAAGCCAATGTCTGGGTCTCTTCTTTTGGCCTTCCTAGATACCACCCTGGTCCAAGATACAGTTCAAGGCCACCTCCTAAAACCAAAGTTTTCTTGATGTCTCCCAATCACAGAGACCTCTTCCCCTCTTGATTCCCTAAGGAGATTTCCCTCTATCACACTCACATTGACATGGAAGAATATTCTACTCAATTTCCTCTATCTCTGCATCTGAGCTGAAGCTACTCAGGGAGGAGTCAGTATTTACTTCCAGTTATGATGCCAAACACAGGCGGGTGCTAACTAGAACACCCATGAAAAATGTCTGCACATCACACCTCACCCTAAAGTTACTCCACATCAAGTGAAATACTTTCCAGCTCCTCACCATCACCTGCAACACAGTACATGTATCAGAGGTCCTGGCTGGTCCAGACTCCAGCTCACGGGAGCTACCCTGGTGGGAGATCCACAGGCCTGCTTGGCCAAGAGATGTGCTGGACTGAGCTGCTCCAGGCTAAAGAGCAGTGGAAACCTTGCTCTTTTATTAGAGAAATTCTTGTGAGTTGGCCTATTTTAAGAAATGTAGTTTGTTTAATGACTTTTCAAAAGTCAGTTAAAAGGGGTGGAAAAGAATTCAGAAGCATTTAACAAAAGAGAGATTCTACTGGGGATATTGCTTATGATTGGCACTTGCCTTTCTTGCAGATTCGTTCTTGACTTTGCATCCTGTCCTCAGAGTGATACTCTGCCAACCAGACATTGTCACCTACTAGGCGACTTACTCAGGGCTCCTTGGCTCTGTCTGGAAAATCTCTCCTTCTTTTGCCCATCCTTGCTTCCCATCCCCCTCTCCCAGCTCAGAGCCTTTGTTGACGTTGACAGCTCATCCCTGGGCCATCATTCATCCTGCCCATGGCAAACTTTGGAGAAAATAAAAAACCCTGCTCCCCTAATCTCATTAGAAGGGCTGCAAATTGAATTTAGCCCCTCTCAGTGTCCCCTCAGCTGGCTGTCATTAGGAGCAGAGGCTGGGCCTTGGCTGATACCCAAAGACCAGCTAACTGAATTTGAGATGCTGTGGTCTTGACAGGCCAAGAGATGTAATTGAAGAGCCGTGGGGCTCCTGGTAACATTTCAGGCTGGGATTACACTGGGGATCCAAAACCCCCATCTGCATTGGTGTCGGGGGCACTAAAAAGTCACCCATTGGGCTTCCAGGGTCGGATTATTGATAAAGAGATCATTCCCAGTGGAAGGTAGGGGGGTGGGGTGGGGGAGACTGCATTGGTTACCATGCAAAATGGGTGTCAGAGGTGGAGGGAAAGGGACGGCGTATCTAGTGAGAGTCAGCAAATCACTCAAAGTTAGAAAAAATTTGCAGGAAGTTTTGTCTAATGAAAAGAAAAAGCAGTTAGGGGAGAGTAGGTGATGAACCTACAAAACACAAGGAAAAGAAATACTGGGTTTTAATCTGTGGGCATTACTGGTCTGTTTGTATAAATCTTAACTTTTAAATTCTTGAATCATCATAGCTTTATTTTTCATGTCAACACTAAACCCCAAGCAGAGAGGGGCTTTTTGTGATCGAAAATTGTATTTTTATTTTTGAAAAATGTACCAAAAATCTGCGTCTAACATATATGCAAATAAGAAAGTACTTATATCCATATAACGAAAGTATATCCATATAACAAAATATTTAACAGAGGTTCATGTGGAAGACATGTCTCTACTTATTTGGATTTCTGAGGTTTCTTTAGTTCCCAGACCTATCGTAAGTATCTCAGTAAGGCTGAAAATTCCATGAAATCCTGTTTTAAAGAGGAGGAAATGAGCAATAATTAACCACCTACTATGTGCAAGGCACAGTTCTAAGCCTATTATGCACATCGTCTAACTCAGCGTTCACGGCAAAGGAACAAGACAGGCATTACTCCAGTAGGGATCCCCACCTTACTGACAAGGAGAGTGATTCTCACAAAGGTTAGTCAGTCTCTTGCTTAGTGTCATAAGGATAGGAAGGGCTGGGGCTGGGATTGGAACCTAGGACTGCCTGGTTCCAGCACTCCCTAGGCCTTCCTGGCTTTTGAGAGTGGTAGGTTTCGTATGCCATGTTGTTTCCCTAAAAAAGTCAAAATGACAGAGTCTGTCACTCAGTTGGGAACACAGGCTGTGGGGCCAGAAAAGCTCAATTCCACCGCCTACTAGTTGTGTGATGTTGGACAGTTCCAAATCTGTCTGTGCCCTCCTGGAAAATGGTGATCCTAGTAGGACTTGCCCCATCAGTTCACTGTGAGGATTAAAGAAATCAATGCACATCCAGAGTGCATGCATTGCACAGTGCCTGGCACATTGTAAGCACTCACTATGTAATACTGGATTATAATCAGTGTCATAGTGGTGCAATGAAGAATGTCCATCCATTTGCATATTTGATGGTCTAAATTTGAGAGGTCACCATCCAAATATGAGGCCACAACATCGTCAGACTCTGGTATTCCTTGCCTGACACTGCCAGATTTACGGTCAGAACGCCTCACATTTACATTCATAGAACTTACTCATAGATGCAATTTCTGCTGAAGAGTAAAAGACGGACTTAAGGTTTTTCCTATGTTGATTCTATTTGTGGATTTTTTTCTCCAGCTTATATTCCTCCATGTAAGGTAAGGGAAGGGTGATGTGACTGCAGCTGCCCTCCACAAAGGCCCTTAATGACCAAGTCCTCACTGTATGCTACGCATTTTACAAATTTTACCTCATTGAATGTCCACTTTTATGCATCTTCTTGTGGGCAGGTATTATTCTCACCTTTTCAGATGAGAAAAGTGTATTTATTTTATGTTTTCCATATTCTATCATGCCAACAGCATTCACTACAACCTTAAAGTTTCTCTAAAATGGCACAGACTATTAAAACATGGACTCTGCTACCTTCAGCAGGAATTAGTTACATACCTAAAGGCCTTTCTGCCTGGCATTGTGTATCCCAGTGGAATGTAGGTTTCCGATTTAATGAACATTGTTGATCTTTACGGAGTGCCTGGCTCTGGGTTGACAGACTTGTCCATGTCATCTCATTTATCACCCATCAATTCTATGAAGAAAAGTCTTATGATTTTTACATTGCAGATGAAAAGGTTATAAGTGGAGTTTCGAAGATCACAAAATTACTGAGTAGAGGATTTGGGATTTGAACCCAGGTGCCTCTCCCTAACTCCATCTCCGGAGAGCTTCCTATCACATTGCACAGTTTCAGCACAGTCTGAAGACCCTGTGCACAGGCCTCTGGGAAGCCACTTGCAATCGGTTAAAGTTGGCACCAATGATGAAGCCCAGTTTTCCTCCCATATTTAGTCAAATTCTTTTATTTGTGGGTGAAGAAATTAGGCCTCAGGGAGGTTAAATGGCTTGCCTGAGGTCACATAGGTACTTTGTGCTGTGTGAGTCAGACTGTTTCAATTCTTGTCCTAGTCCCATCCATACAACTACCAGCCCCCACAACTTCATTCCCCAGGGGCCTGATCCACTTGGGATTTTTGGCAGCCTAAAGCTGTCAAGACAGTTTTTCCTTTGCAGAAAGGTTCCCTTTAGTGCTGGTTCCTTCTCTTAATCAGAAGCTGCAAAAGTCCATGGGTAGAGTCCCACTCTGGAGAAGTTTCAAGGTTGTAACTAAAGACCTGACAGAGGCTGGGGAGCAGCCCCTGGCAGTGCGTTCACTGCCCCTGAATTTATTCCAAAGGTTCTGAAGCCCCCTTACCATTGACTGCGGTTCTTACAAACTGCCTTCCTCTAGATTTGACTTTTCTGAGGAATCTCTGGGCACTTAAAAGGGACTTTTGAGAGAATATGGCCCAACCCCTTCACTTTATAGGAGCCAAAGCCTAAGGAGAGGAGTCTGTGGCAATTAAGGGCTCAAGAGACAGACTGCTGGGAACCAAATCCTGTTACCACTTAGCTGGGTGACCTTGGACAAGTTAGTTACTCTCTCCCTGGGCCTTGGTTTCCTCATCTGTATTTGGAAATGCTGATAGTATTTATGGAGAATTAGAAATGGCCTCAAATTCTTTGATATCTCTCCATTCAAGAGGAGTCATCTTTTCCCACTCTCCTTAAATCTGAGCTGGCTGGTGATTGTGCTGATTCCAGGCCTAGTTTTTAAAAGAATTGTCAGCTTCACCTTGGTCTCATGAAGTCCTGAATTGTCACAGAAGAGATACAACTACCCTGAGGCCAGCATGCATGAGGAAGTCCAAGATAGCCATTTGAAGAAGCTGTGTGTTTAGGGAGAGAGAGAGAGAGAGGCCCAGGCAGCCTCCAGCTATACCAACCTCCAGTCCTTCAAGTCATCCTGAGGCCTCAGACATAATGGAGCAGTGATAAGCCTCATCCAAATTCCTAGCCCATGGAATAATGAGACAAAATAACAATAAGTTGTTGTTTTCGGACAGTAAGAGTGGTTAGTTGTACACAGTAGATAACCAGAACAATACCTCTCAGAAGGTTGTGAGAATTAAATGAGTTGATACAGTTGTGATATGGAGCAGTGTCTGGCACAGTGTTCAATAAAAAAAGTGAGTTATTACTCACTCAACAAATATTTATTAACACCAAGTTGTTCTATACCTTGAACTAGCTGGGAGGGTCACAGTGGAAAGAGTGACTCAAAGAATCTGGCCCTTGTGGAAATTAGGAGAACTGTAACCTAGTCGTACACTTCCTATTGAGTGAAGAATGTATTTTCCCCTACTTGGGCCCCCACATCATATCTGTCCCTGGCGAGGTAGAAGTTATAGCCTCTCCTTCTAATGGGATGCCCAAGACTGGGTGGGTCTGGAGGGGTTAAGCCCAGGGATGTTGTCCCAGGGCTGCTAATGAAAACTCAGCTGCTATTGATTCCAGCAAGCACTCCCTTTCCCAGGTCAGAAGAGAAACCCAAACCATTGTTGAGTAAATACAGTATTCTGCTCACTACGTCAATTAGCCTGACCCCAGGGGCTCTAGGAGCCCCCTGGCTCCCCCATTTGCAATGACAGCTGCCATGCTAATGAATCCACATTGACATGATAATTAAACCATTACACAAAGTGGGGCTTTCCTAGACACAGCAAATTCAGCAGGGGAGCCCGGTGGCCGTGGCCTGGACAAGGCAATGGGGACCGTACCAGGCCCAGGAGCTAACATGCAGTGCCTGGGTCATTCCTAGACTTGTCCACAGGGGCAGCTGGACTGGAGCACTGCAGCTGCTGCCTCTGGCACTGGAGGCAGGGATGGGGCAGGCAGGCCAGGAGAAGGATGTCGCCCGAATGCTGCTCCTGCTCTCTCTTCAGAAATCCTTAATTGGGTGAAGCCTGAAAGGAAGGAATCCTTTGCCTCTTTATGGAAGAGACAGGGCACCCTGTCAACTCTGGCCTAGCCCTTCCCCTCTGGAAGGCTTAGCCACATCCAAGGGAGAGTTGGACAATGGGGACTGCGAGGGCCAAGGAACCTTGTATTCCTGGCATCATCAGGAAGAGCCACGTGACCATCTTTCTCAATATCTTTGGAGAAAATGACTCTTTCTGCAAGCAGATGATTACAAACTGCAGAAACATCTGACTTCTTGGTACAACCTTACCAATAACTCATTTTTGAGACTCCAACCAACGACAGTCCTCTTTGCAAGAGCACAGACTCGGGAGTCAAGGGGACTGGGCTTATATCTCAGCTCTGCAACTTATTAATTGTGTGATCTCAGGAAATCACATGGTGTTCTGAGCCTCTATTTCTTCAACTGTAAAATGGACTTAGAAAAACTGCTTGGCCTCCCTGTGCTTGGGATTAAACAAGACAGTTTATGTAAAAGGTTTAAGACAGAATTTTACTTAAATAGATGACAGAACCTTACTGGCCACAGTAACACTCTCCATAAAGATGAGTTCCATTGACAGAAATAATCGTTGTGATTGACTGGGTGGGAGGATAGAAGGAACAGATTAAGATACTCCTAGAAGAACCTCCAGACAAAATGAATGTGTTTTCCTCCGGACAACTCCATGCAGGTAAAGCTGCATGTACAGTGTGCTCAGTATAAATACGGGGAAAAAGAGGGACAGAAAATGACATGCTTGTGGCAGAGAAAGAGGCTGAAGGGGAGAGCTGTCCTGGTTCAGGACTATTAGGCATCACCCCATAAGAGGTGACTAATCAAATATTTTCCCACCCATCCATCCATCTCCATTATTCATACAAGCACAAACACATATATTAGGGGCTTATGATATAGAATTAAACACAGGCCAAACCAGTGCCTGTTTCATATAAAAATCTGGTCAATAAATGAATGAATGAATAAGATGCAATTCCTGCTCTCATACTACCCTGTAAAATGGAGTGTACTGTTCATCTCACACTTGTGTGTGCTGCCTCTTTTTCCCTTAACATAAGGCAATTCTAGCTGAGCTATGATTTATGGGCAGCAAAGAAAACACAGGTATGCAGTTTTACAAGACAACTACAAGCAGGTGATAACCTGGCAAGAATATACTCAGACAAATTATGCTCAGAAATATAGGAGTTCAGCAGTGGGCAGGTGAAGAAATAACCAATGTTGGATTCAAAACTGAGGATTTTGAGATTATATCCATATTTAGCTGGGAAAGTACTGTGATTGATTAGTAATGTCTGCCATGGGCATGGGAATGGAGAGAGATGGGTCTTTCTTCATGCTAGGTGTTTGTCATCTCAGGTCTAGGCAAGATCTAAGATACCTACCATTATGTGTGTGTGTGTGTGTGTGTGTGTATCATATGGGATAAGCCAATTCTCTTCTCCTCATACTATGAGCAATTAGTATTACAGTTTGCTACGCGAACCAGTTTTGGTTCTTTTCTTCTTCCTGCCTCCCTGCCAGTTACCTTAAGTAACTCCATTCAAGCTCTCAAAACCTGTGCTGTCATACAAAAGAAATCTGGCTGCCTTAAAAGAATCTAATTCAATTTGTCAAAGGTGCCAAAAAAAGTCAAACTTTTTGTTAACTAATTCAACAAACATTTACCAAACATCTATGTCAAAAGCCTTGGGAATAAATAAATAAAGAACCCACAGTTTTCTCAGGTGCTTCATGTCTAGTGTTTATGTGCTGGGGGGTGGGGTGGGAAGAAAGAGGCAGAAACACCTGCAGACACACTCTTGCATCCCTTGTTTAGAAGGCATAATAGCCAGTGAAATTTAATTTGATGTGGCTTAAGCGTTCTTTGGAGGGAAGCCGCCCCCATTTATGCTGTGGGAGCTGATGCAGCTCTAGGGAGCAAGTGAGGTTTGAAATTGAGGTCTTTGGACTTCCAACCCCCTTCAGTTTGGGCTTCCTGGAGGAGGCTGCCCTGTGCCTGGGAGAGTCCAGGCAGAGGGTGGAAGGTGAGAGGAGGGCATGTGGGACCAGAGGACTCCTTTGGACCCTGGATGTTCAGAGTCCTTCCATTATTGTCAGGATGACCCGTTCACATCTTTTAAAAGATGAGATAGAAGATGAGCAGAAGCTTTTTTGGTGCTTTCTCCACTA
Source organism: Theropithecus gelada (assembly GCF_003255815.1). Taxonomy (NCBI): domain Eukaryota; kingdom Metazoa; phylum Chordata; class Mammalia; order Primates; family Cercopithecidae; genus Theropithecus; species Theropithecus gelada. The sequence continues at coordinate 77,546,324 of NC_037670.1, forward strand.
AACCTTTGCTACCCAAAGTGGGTTTCCCAACCAGAAGCATCAGCATCCCCTCGGAACTTATTAGAAAATGCAACATCTTAGGCCCTTTCCCAGATCCACCAAAACAGAATGCAAATTGAAACAAGAACCCCCGGTGATTCCTGTGCACATTGCAGTTTGAGAAGCCCTGGTTTATGTTGCAGAAATGCCATTCACGCCCCCTTCCTCATTGGGTAGTCACAGTGGACTCTACAATAATATCCTTTTTCTGTATGACTTTTTTTTTTTTAATTTTAACTTTCCTAAATGCTCTTGTGAGTAGGCTCAACCCTTCACCTCCAGGCTCACATCAGACGTGCACCCTCCTATGCCACTCAGCTCCTCTGTTCCTTTGGCATTAAGGAGGGTCTTCCATTGCTGTGACCCAGGCTCGGCGATGTGAGGGCACCACATTTACCCGGTGTAGTTACCCATGACCAGTGGGCTCCATTCCCCTTCCCTTCTCTTTATAGGCTTTCTAAGAGAAAAGAGATAAAGAAAAATCCATGCTATCATGGAAGGGTGGGAGATGGAGTAGGGGATAAAAAAGGGATGTGATGGGCAAAGTGTGAGTATGGAGGGAGGCCTGGTTGGGGAGCCAGGAAAGCTACAAAAAGGAGAGAAGATGTTGTGGATGGAGATCCTGAAGAGTAAGCAGCAGTTACAGTTAACTGTGGGGTTATAATTTTTTTCCCTCCACTGGTTCTCTGCTTTCTGCCATTCATTCTTTCGATCAATCACTCATTCAGCAGATTTTAATTGAGATGCAGGTTTGTGCCCGACTCTGTTCTGGGTGCTGAGGATACTGACAGAAGACAAACCCAAGGCATGAAGTGGGCGGGGAAGACATCAACTGAGAAGCCAGCTGCCAGGCTGAGCAGAGGCCTTGGCCCTACACCGGCATGGCTGCCGGGCACCATAACTGGACTGGGCCTTCCTCTCCTCATGACTATGGCATCAAAGGATTCTATGGCTACCTGAGGCATGAGAACACATTAAGTAAAGCAGATAAAATGACTCTAGGGTCTTCTGCCTTGCCAGATCTTTTCCTTAGGATGAGTTTAATGAGGCACACACAGTCCTGGATGTTTTACATGCACCATCTGATTGATCCGTCACAATCAGAATCCTGTGAAACTGTTAGCAGAATGAGGGGAAGACTGGGGTGACACAGTGTGTGAGTGACCTGAACCCAGATCTTTCCTGGCAAAGCCTGTGATCCTGACCACTTAGTGAACAGAAGACAAAAAGGCAGCAGGTGGTCAGAGGGGTACAAATTGCACATTTCTGCTCTGATGTAAATTTCTGGAACCAGTTTGAATTTATTTGAAACAGAAATACTTTGCTGGCCACTAAAGAGGAAATCTGCCCTGATGCCATCCCTTCCAGAAGGCATATTCAACAAACACTGGCTGGAATGAATGGAGAGAGCCTGGAGACAGCCAGGATATTGAGAAGCTCGACCAAGTCCTGGGGCCCCAACAACAGCAAACTCCACACTTGAGGCTACTGGGAACACTCTGCTGGGGTTTGGCTTTATTTGTCCCTCCCACTCTGTGAAATCCTGGGGACTGTCAAATAAATGACAAGACTCATTTTACAAGTAGACCAGAAGTCTGCAGTGGCGAGTCAGAGCTGATTGCCTATCTTATCTTGAGTCATCAGTCTCTCATTCCGCCTTCCACAAACAACTCTCAGTTGTGAGATTTGTGCATGGACCTGATGCAGTGGGCATTTCCCAGGACCTTGGTCCCTCGTGAGCCTTAGGGAATGAGAAACACACTTAGCCCCCCGCTGAGGGGACCTTGACCAGCTGGACCAGAGCAGCAGGCAGACTGAAGCCTTGAGGTGCTGGGGGTGGTGTCTAGGCACTAAAGTATGATGGTGACAGTGACCATGACACACAGCACTTTGGGAGGCTGAGGTGGGTGGACTCAAAAGGGATTCAAAACCAGCCTGGCCAACATGGTGAAAACCCATCTCTGCTAAAAGTACAAAATTAGCTGTGCGTGGTGGCACATGCCTGTAATCTCAGCTACTTGGGAGGCTAAGGCAGGAGAATTGCTTGAACCCCAGGAGGCGGAGGTTGTGGTGAACCAAGTTTGTGCCACTGCACTCCAGCCTGGGAAACAGAGCAAGACCCCATCTTAAAAAAAAATCAATGACCATGACAATGATGATGATAGGTAACTTATAACTCAGGCTTATTACCTGCTAAATTCTTTTATGCACTATTTATGCATTGCCTCATGTAACCTTGACAACGTTTTTTTGGATAAAGAAACTGAGGTCCAGGGAGGCTGAATAATGTTCCTAAGTTCATACACCTACTAAGTGGGAGAGCTGAGATTTGAACCTCAGTGTGTTGGAGTCTAGAGTTTCTTACCCCCCTTGTTTGGGGCAGAATATCACCTGTCTACCAAGACTAAATCACAGGCCAGGCGCAATGGTTCATGCCTGTAATCCTAGCACTTAGAAAGGCTGAGGCGGGAGGATCACTTGAGCCCAGGAGTTTGAAACCAGCCTGGACAACATAGTGAGACCCTGTCTGGATAATAAATTTGAAAATTAGCTGGGCATAGTGGTGTGAGCCTGTGGTCCCAGCTACTCAGGAGTCTGAAACAGGAGGATCCCTTGAGCCTAGGAAGCAAAGGTTGCAGTGAGCCGTGATGGCCCCACTGCACTCCAGCGTGGGCAGCAGAGCAAGATCCTGTCCTTCCCCACCAAAAAATCCCACAAAACCCGAAAATCAAACTAACAAATTACAGAGCCTTCAAGGATTTTCTCCAGTAGCAGATTTTCCTGGTCAAGCATGGAGCACCCTCACTTTTTTTGCCCCAGACGTATCTTCCCTCTTGGGGTCATCTCACCTTGTTGCTGCCACCCCTATGTTGCTCAACTCCAAAGACACAGAATGGATCTTTAAAATTAGATGAAAGCAGAACAGTAGGTAGAACAGAATGTAAGAAACATTGAACTAGTGAAGTTTATGTTCGGCCGTATCTCCAGGACCTCACCTCACTGGTTTTGTAGCACAGCAAAGATCCTTGGTTCTGGGGCCAGGCATTCCTGTGTTAAAATCTGACTCCATGGCTTCCTAATGCTCTGCTTCTGAACAGAGTTCTCAGCCTTCCATGGTGTTCTCATATGCAAAGCAGGAATGATGGTAATCCCTGCTTTGCTGGGTTATTGGAAGATTAAATGAGACAACGTGCGTGAAGTACTTTGCTGGATGTCTGGCATAAGTAAGTGCTTGATAAATGGAGTCTGTTATCCGTTAGCACAGCAAATATTAGCATCTATTCTATATATTGGGCTTTAGCATAAGATTTCATTTTAACTATCCTCTTTTAAGCTCTTCAGTAAGTGTTCTGGTTTTCTTCATGGAGTTCTTACACATTTCTTATAAAGGTTATCTCTTGGTTTTTGAAGTCTCTGGTTGCTATTTCAAATTTAAGTTTTTCTGTTATAACTTCTTTAAAAGTTTAGCAATTATAAAATATTTCAAATGTATTGAAAAAACTAAAAATCAGCATTTTAGCCCCAACTAAATTGGTTAAGTCTACCTCTTTCTCCATGCAAAGCATGTCTACTAGGTAAGTGAGCTCCTCTGTGCCAAACCAAGGGAATCATTCTCCCTGCACAGTTGATTGAGGTGCAGCCCACCCATTTCATTGACTTGGAAAGATAGGTAACCCCTTCCCAGTGGAGGAAAGGTTGTTGTGGTTGATAGGAGCTGAGTCATCATGGTTGACACCCTAAAATTCCTCATCCTGCAATCCTATACCCACACAAACAAAGGCACCACCATAAATACACAAACTTGCAATAGATTGATTATTGCCTTGTATGCTTTCTTTTAAAAAGTACAAATAAACTTACTGATGTCAATAAATAGCAGTACTGAATAGTTTCCCATTTTAGGATGCACCAGTACCTCTCTGGATAAAAATATACTGACACCTTTGTTTCTGATGTGTTTGCCATTAAAAATTGCACAGTGGGCTGGGCGCAGTGGCTCATGCTTGTAATTCCAGCACTTTGGGAGGCAGAAGTGGATGGATCACCAGGTCAGGAGTTCAGGAGCAGCCTGGCCAAGATGGTGAAACCTCGTCTCTACTAAAAATACAAAAATTAGCCAGGCCTGATGGCGGGTGACTGTAATTCCAGCAACTCGGGAGGCTGAGGCAGAGAATTGCTTGAACCTGGGAAGCAGAGGTTGCAGTGAGCCGAGACTGTGCCACTGCACTCCAGCCTGGGCGACAGAACAAGACTTCGTCTCAAAAAAAAAAAAAAAAAAAAAAAAAAAAAAAAAAAACCACAGTGATTATGAACATGCTTGGTGTGCATCTTTATTTTCCAATTGTTTTAAAGATATATTCATATTGCAGGACCAAAAGATTTGTACATTATAAAGGTTTTCAAAACAGACAAATTGTCATTAAAATAAGCCGAGTGAATGTATACTTCTACATCTCCACCAGTACTGATTAATGTCTAATCTTTGCGAAATCAAGATTTAAAAAAATGTTTTTGGATGTGCATAATCTCAGTTCACTTTTCTTTCCTAGTGACAATGAATATTCTTCCCCATGTTTATCAGTTATTCGCATTTCTTCAAAAGTGTATTTTGTCTTGTTCCTTTTGTAGTTATCTTTTTCTTTCCTTTTTTTTTTTATTTATTTTTTTTTTGAGATGGAGTTTTGCTCTTCTTGCCCAGGCTGGAGTGCAATGGCACAATCTCAGCTCACCACAACCTCTGCCTCCCTGCCTCATCTTCCCGAGTAGCTGGGATTACAGGCATGTGCCACCACAACAGGCTTATTTTGTATTTTTAGTAGAGATGGGGTTTCTCCATGTTGGTCAGGTTGGTCTCAAACTCCTGACCTCAGGTGATCTGCCCGCCTCGGCCTCCCAAAGTGCTGAGATGACAGGTGTGAGCCACTGTGCCCGGCCATCTTTTTCTTATTGTTTTATAAGGGCTTTTTATATTAATAGAAAAACTAATAAAAACCCCTTTCCTATCATATTTTGCAAATATTTTTTCTCAGCCACATATGTCTTAATTTTGTTTTTAAATGTTTTTAAATTTTGTTTAAAAATACTTTTGCCACCCTGGGCAACATAATGAAACCCTGTCTTCACCAAAAATACAAAAAAAGTTAGCGAGGTGTGGTAGTACAAGCTTGTGGTCCCAGCTACTCGGGAGGCACGGGTGGCAGGATCGCCTGACCCTGGGAGGTAGAGGTTACAGTGAGCTGGGATCATGCCACTGCACTTTGGCCTGGGTGACAGAATGAGACCCCATCTCTATATACATGGGCAGAAAATCACCTAATACAATTAAATCACAGGCCAGGTGCAATGGTTCATGCCTGTAATCTCAACACTTAGGAAGGCTGAGGTGTGAGGATCACTTGAGCCTAGGAGTTCAAAATCAACCTGGACAATATAGGACCCTGTCTCTACAAAAAATTTAAAAATTAGCTGGGCATGGTGGTGTGTGCCTGTGATCCCAGTTACTTGGGAGGCTGAGATATACATATACAATGTGAAAGATTTTTTAATTTTACTTTTTAAAATCCTTACTGATTTGAGATGCTAGCAGTTCATCATTTTTCTGCCATGTTCATCATTTTCCATTGTGTTAATATACTTTATTTGTTCATCTTCTTATTGAAAAATATGGACGGACGCCCACTATTTCATTATGACAATATTTCACTGAACATACATAACTTCTGGTGCTGTCCTGCAAGAGTTTCTTCAGGTATAGACCTACAAGGAGCATTGCTGAGTCAAGGTGAATTTGTTTTCTAGGGCTGCCATAACAAAGTACAACAAACTGGGTGGTTTAAACAACAGGTATTCGTTGTCTCATTGTTCTGGAGGCTGGAAGTACAAAATCAAAGTGTTAGCAGGGTTGGTTCATTCTGACATTGGTCAGGGAAGCATCTGTTCCAGGCCTTTCTCCTTGCATTATAGGGGGCTGTCTTCTCCCTGTGTCTTCTCATATCATCTTCCCATTATGCAAGTCTGTCCCTGTGTCCAAATTTTTATTTTATTGGATTGGAGCCCAATCTAACCACCTCATTTTGACTTATGACATCTGCCATGAGCCTCTTTCCAAGTAAGGTCACATTCTGAGGTATTAGGGGTTAGAACTTCAACATAAGAATTTTGGGGAGAAGCACAATTCAACCCGTATTATTCATCTATCTATCTACCTATCTATCTATCTATCTATCTATCTATCTATCTATCTATCTATCTATCTATCTATCTATCTATCTATCATCTGTCTATGAAGATATTGCCAAATTGCTCTCCAAAGTGGTACAACCTACAGCCCACCTGCAGTACCTGTAACCTTAGCTTTCTTTATTTAAATAATAATATACAAGCAGACCTTTACGTGGTTTCTGATTTTTTTTTGTTTTGTTTCATTATTGCTTCTATTAAAAACTGCAGCATTTCTATGAACAAGCCCATAATATTAATATAAACTCAGTATTGTGGGACTTTTTTTTTTTTTTTGCCAAGCTGATGAGAACAAAATATCATCTCATTTCCATTTCCCTTTGCATTTTCCTTATTACTCTTGAAGTTGAGCATTTTATTTGCCATTCAAGTTTCATTTCTGTGAATTTCTTTGTCCTGCCTGTGTTAGTAGGGCTATAAGTAAAATTGGTATAACAAAGACCTTCAATTCCAGGGACTCAAACAGCGCAGAAGCTCCTTGTTCACTTGCATAACAGTGCAGAGGTGAGTGGGACAACTGGGGTAGGTAGGCAGCTCTGCTGCAGCAAGTAACCCAGGATCCAAATTCCTTCCACCTTGTTACCATCCCATCCCTAGGGTATGTTCTCAGTTCACCAGATGACTCCTAGCCTTCAATAAAGTCTGAATGACACAGTGGACTTTGGGGACTTGGGGGAAAGGGTGGGAAGGGGGTGAGGGATAAGAGACTACAAATTGGGTACAGTGTATACTGCTCAGGTGATGGGTGCATGAAAATCTCACAGATAACTACTGAAGAACTTACTCATATAACCAAACACCACCTGTTTCCCCAAAAACCTATGAAAATAAAAATAAAATAATAAAATAAACAAAAAGAAATTATGCATGCCTCTAACCTTCTAACATTATTATACAATTCAAAATGTATGTTATACAAATTCAATAAACTTGCTTTAATGTCAAAAAGAAAAAAAAAAAGGTCTCCACTGCAGCCTACAAGAAGGGGGTGGGAAGAGTCCAAGTACAATGCAAATAATGCCTTTTTCAAAATACCTGACTAGGAAATGCCCACATTACTTCAACTAACATCTAATTGGCCCAGGTGTAGTCGCGTGGACACATCTAGCTACAAGGAAGCTGGAAAATGCAGTATTTGGCAGGACAGCCATTTGTAAGCAAAAACTCCAGGCGTTCTATAATCACATGGAATAACAGGAGAAGGATACTAGAAGAAAATTCACCATCTCTGCCACAATGTTTTTTTGCCTACTTTTCTATAGAGTTTTTGTCTTGCATTTGTTAATAAGTTCTTTATATGATTTACATACTAATGTTTTGAAGGTTGTATGCTTACAAATATCATCCCATTTCTATTTCCCGATATAAATAAAATATTCATTATATTCATGGTATCATCCTCCATAACAACAATATTTTACTTTAACATATTTTTAAGATTTATCAAACTTTTTATAGTTTCTGCTAGCTGTATTTTATTTAAGAAATTCTTTTCTGTACCTGTGTTAAAATTTTTTTCTTCATTTTTTCCTCAATGTTTCACTTTTCATGTTTAGATCTCTAATTCACTTGGAATTATTTTTGTGTATTTTTTAAGGTCGAAATCCAAGTTCTGTTGGTACAGATAACCAACTGGCCTGGCACATTCCATAAACAGAATACCCTTTCCCCAGTGACTGGTGATGCCATCTCTTCCACAGACAATGCTTCCATGCGTTCGTGGGGGTCTGTTTACAGCTCTGTAGTGTCATCCCTACCAAAGCCACATTGTCTTTATTATGAGAGTTTTATAATAAGCCTTGATCACTCTTTAGGGAACATTTCCACACTTTCTTCTTCAAAATTGCCTGGCTATTGTAGGCCGTTCTTTTTTGCATGTTCCTTTTAGGATCAACTGGCATGTCATGGGAAAAATGTGTGGGTTCTTTACTTGGGATTTCATTGAATTCATAGATGAACTTGAGGGGAATTTACATCTGCATGAGATTTATTAATATTCTCTCTGTCCATGAAAATGGTATACCTCTTTATCTATCTTCCACATCATCCAGTACCATTTTATATTTTCTTCATAGATGATTTTCATATCTTTTGTTAGATTTACTTCTAGTCAACTTATAGTTTTGTGGGTATAAAGCCTACTTCTCGTCTATTTTCTAATTTGTTGTTTCATGTAAACATGGATACTGCTGATCGTTGTATATTGATGTTGCATCAATTGATCTTATTAAAATCTTAAAAGTTCTAATAGTTTATAATCCTCTTGGATTTTCTATTTAATATATGAATAGTAGTAATTTACCTCCTCCTACTCTTTTTTATATCTTAAATTTTTCCTTTGTTCTATTGCATTGGTGAGAAAATCAGTATAATGTGGAACAGAAGAGGTAATAACAGGCCTCCTTGTTTTTGCTGACTTTAATACAAATATGTCTACAGTTTCACCATCAAGTATAATATTTGCCCTGGATTTTTGTGACAGGTTAAGGAAGTTCTCTTGAATTTATGGTTTGCTAAGGATTTCATATCATAAATAGCTATGAAATTTTATTACATACTTTTTCTGTATTTATAGGGAAAATTATATGGTTTTCTTCCATTACTCCATGACTTTTTTGTTAAACCATATTTAGATTCCTGAGATTTTTAAAATTCATTACTCAGTTTAATTTACTAATATTTTACGTAAAATTTTTTTCATATATGTTCATTGTGATATCAATCTAAAATTATTTATTGGTATTTTCTTTGTTCAGTGTTGTTAAGAAGACTACAAAATTAGTTGTCTATTTCTCCCTTTGCTTTCAATTATCAGTTTGTATACCAGTCCCACCATCTGATGTTCTTTTTGCCAAGGGGACTTTTATCTATTAATTATTTATGATGCATCCAGATTTGCTATTTCTTTGTCAATTTCATTTCTAATTTTCTAGAAAACTGAGTACTTCATTTCATTTTCTCTTAAGATTTTTAAAGTCTCTACTCTCTGTAGTTATGGCCTCTTTTTCATTTTTACATCTACATAGTTGTCCACTTATTGTTTAAGCCTATCTGAGTTGGGTATTCTACTACTCAACATTAAAGGCATTCTAATTGACAGAGACAAAGACATAGGGAAACGTGGTGTACGTTCATACCAGAGCAGTGAACTCAGGACCTGTCTTCCACACCACCATGACGTCTTCATGCTCTCCTCTGCTTCTCATCTCTTATCCTTCAGGACTTGACCAAGCTGATGCCTCCTCCAAGAAGTCTTGCCCAACCATCCCCACCCCAGTGAGCCTGGATGTTTTTATTTTGCTTCCCTCCATAACACCACTTATCAGTCTGAATGGAAATGATCTGTCTCTCCTGTTAACTTGGGCACTCATCCAGAGCGAGGAAACCATATTCATCGTTCATCCCCAGAGGCAGGCAAGTGCCTTGCACATAACAAGTGCTCAACAAATACTTTCTCAACAGAACTGTAAATGGAGCAGTGTGGTGCATGTCAGGAAGAGTAGACCAAGGCCAGGCCTGGAGAGAGCACTTTGCCCAGAACATATCATTCTCAAGCTATAAAAAGATAGCAGCCATAAAAATACATGCACAGGGGGCTGCATGTGTAAAACCAAAGAGCTCACCCCCTTGGGTAGGCAGCTTGCCCTCTGCCTGTCTGTTGCCTCTTCCTCTGTGTCAGCCTTATTTATACTGGGGACATGGCAGAGTACCTCTTGGCCAAGAGTCCCTGGCTGGCAAGCTGGGGCGGCCCCTGCTTACTCCAGTTTCTGTCTTCATCCTCTCCCCTCCACTTCTCCACCCAACCTTACCCCTGCCATGAGGCAGAGAAATCAAGGCAACCATGGAGGATGCTGGGCTTTGGAGCCAAATAGTCTTGAGTGAAATCTTGCTTCTGCCCCTTCCAGGCCACGCCCTCCTGGGCAATTCGCTTCTCCTCTCTGCACCTCAGCTTCTCTCTTCCCCATCCTCCGTCCCAAGATTCCAACTTTTGAACACACAGGAAGCTGCATGAACTCATTTCTGAGTCCCACTGCAGTCAGCAACTGTATATTCAGCAGTGGGATATGGGCCTCTGACATTCAGGGCCAATTATCCTTTCTGCTCCTCACATCTCCCTCCACAATCTTATCTGCTGTTCGATCTCCTCCTCTCCCCATTTTTTCTTAAATTCTCTTTTTACTAGGTGGAGGAGGCCCCTGGTTAGGAAAAGCCTAGAAGCAATTTAATGGTACACTTAATCCTTTTGTTGTTGTCTAGCCCTCGGAGGGCAGAAAGCCAGGTGCTCCCATTGCTCCTCCTGGGTAACTCAATTAAAGGAATTAAAAGGCTTCGGTTACATTATTAATTTTGAAGCTGTGTGCTTCTCACTCAGTAAGGACCCAGGACAGCTTCCAATGCAGATGGTCTGCAGACACTCTACCCCAGACAGTCACATGGCAGATCATCCCTAGAACCCCTTGCCTGCTTGCTTAGCATGGAGCAAGACTCTCACACAACTGTCCCTTTCATGTGACATTCACAACAACCCTGTGACTTGGGAAGGACAGATTTCTTTATGTTTCAGGTGCTTTCCCAAGGCACTGAGGACACAGAAGCTCAGTCAGTTAAGAGACTTGCCCAAGGCCACTGCCGGGTAGTTTTGTGGTATAGCAGAAACTAGAACACAGCTCTGTAGACATTTAGGCTGGGTTTTTTTTTTCTCTCTCTCAGATTTTGCAGCACTTAAGGTGATTATTTGTATAGATCAGAGTATCTTTATGTTTGCAATGAGCACAGACTTGGGTTGATACTGTACTCTAGGGGCATGCTTTCCAAAGATGGCCACAACAATATTCTAACCCATGTGCTCTTCTCCAGTACAGCCTTGCCACTCCCCCACAGCAAGAGACTAAGTCTAATTTTCCTCCCCTTGAATCTGAGCTGCCCTTAGTGGTTGGCTTACAATCAATAGAATTTGGCAAAGTCATACTGTGTGACTTTTGAGGCTAGTGATACAAGGTCATGCAATTCCTCTCTGGTTTCTTTGGTTCAAATGTTCCCCACATGAGTGCTCTTGGAATGTCCCTCTTATATGCAGCTGCCATGATGTGAGAATCCCAACCACAGAGAGTATGTTTCCACACTCTGTTCAGTGGACAGTCCCAGCTGAGCACAGCTTCAAGTTGGCCCAGCATTAGACGTGTGGATGAAAAGCTTCCATATAACTCAAGCCCCCAGCCATGTGAGTCTTCCCAGCTGAGGCCCCAGACATTCTAGAGTGGGAAAAAGCTATTGCCATGTTGGGAGATGTTTCTCCATGGATCTCATGCAATTCTGCATGTCTTGTAAGCAAAGGTGCTGACTGCCTTTATTCCAGATTATCCCCTAGAAGGCACTTTTACAGTGAGCAACCATGGAAAGCATTGTGGAGCAAAGGACGGGTTTGCTTACAGCCTTGGAAGACAGAGATAGCATCCTGTGTAATAAAGATCATCTCCCTGTGGCTTCAGATAGACACGCTTACTTCTCATTATAAAAGACTCAGGTCCCTATGCTCAGGGTTCCTCTCTCATAATGCCACCCACTGTGTGTGCAGGTGTCACCTGGCCCTCTTTGCATCATCCTGTGGGAATTGGGCCTCAGAGAACTGACACAAGGAAATACTGATACTCAGGCTACTGCTGTTGCTGTGAGTAATAAAGTCCTTTGTCTCTGACTCGGGAATCTCACATTTTCTACCTGCATCCATGAAACTGTGGCAGGCTAGCTTGTTACTTTGCAAATAGGGTAAAAATCTCAAACCCTTTACAGTTCTTGATACCCTAGTGTGCCCTGTCTGAATTCATGGAAGCATCCAGAATCCAGGAGCATAATCAGATGGTTTTTGGTTTATGGCGTAAGCTTCAGGTGGCTCCTTATGCAGCAGCAGGTCACCAGACAGACACAAACATAATCAAGACTGATTTCTTTTCTTCATGGGGCCTCCGGTCTGGGAGGAAGAATAAGGCATGATGTACATAGAAATGGTAGGCAGGGCCAACATATACAGGGTGTCCTGGATGGGCAAGGACAGACACTCAGATGTTCATTCCAAGTGTCCATTCATGAATGCTGATTTTTTCATAGCAGCTGAGGAGACTCCAGGGGAAAAGATCACTGTGGTTCAACATATATAAACATATCTGATGCATGGGGATGGCCTGATGGAGACTGAGGACATGGAGGTTTGGGACAAAGTGTGGAAACTGAGACCCAGCCAGTCTGGTGTTGTGTTTGCTGTTGGGGGAAGGGGTTGCATGTATGAATCCAAAGAGCTCCATCTCTACAGGCTGGAATCCTTTGGTGCCCAAGCACGTTCTCTTATGGGGCACACCTAACTGAGGGTAGCACACAGATAGTGGGGAGCTGTCTCATTTTACAAAATTTCTGGTGACCAAACTGAATGGTCAGGAACCAGTACCCAGGAATAGGGGTACTGGGGGGTTCAGGGTCCCAGGGTCGGTAGGAGCCTGATGTACAGAGTTGGCAGGATTGTGGCTGCAGATGGCACTAGAGGCATCAGTGGATTTGCAGCTTCACTGGTGGTGAAGAGGCAGTGCTGTGACAAAGGAGGGGACCACTAGCTCCAAGAAATAGCCTGCCAGACCACAGGGGCCTGGATCTGTAGCCTTGGCAGCCAGTGTAAAAGCTTCATCCTCAAGCAGCCAGCAGAGGCTGGTTTATGTTTGGTCTCAAAAGGCCCCTAAATCAAAGTGGCTTAAAACAATACAAATGTCCTTGTGGTTCAGTAGGGAGCTGGGATGGGGCAGGGGAATGCTTTGCCTCATATAGTGGTCACTCAGGGACCCAGGCTGATGCAGGCTCCATCTTCTCATGCTGCCCTCTCTACATGAGACCTAGGACTCACTGTCTCAGTCGAGGAGACAGCATGTAGAATTGTGCACCTGCTCTTAAATGCCTCCACCAGGAAGAAGCACATAACCTCTCATTTCACTGGCCAAAGCAAGTCAAACAACCATGTGTTATATCAAAGGGTGGAGGCCAGAGTGTAATCCTCTCATATGCCTGAAAGGAAGGGCAGGCTGGATCTATTGTTCTTAACTGTTACCATAGTACTACTTGGATGAGCTTGGGCCACCTTGCTGGAAGATCCCTTTTGAATGGGACAAGGATGGTACACTTATTGCAAGCTCTCTTTATAAGTTTGACACACAGCCCACCAGATGGGGCCTGGCCACAGCTGCAGGTACCTCTGCCCACACAGAGCTCTTTAAGCTTTTGGGGGCCAGCCCTCTGCCATGCTGTTGTAGTCTTGTGTGGGAGAAAGAGGTGAGAAACAAACCATGCGATATTTCCCCCAACCTGTGATCCCGCGCAAGGCATTTCCTGTTCTGTTCTCTTTCAATACTTCTGATTATTTCCAGGAGGAAAATTGTAGACTGGGGCCACTAGGTCTCCCGTGTCTTTCTAACACTTGTTAACCTCTCTTGGTAACAAGGAAGAAACAGATCTGTATCTTAGATCCAGGTAATTGTATTTTTTTGGTAATATTCATTTTCATAAATACTATCTATTTGAAACAAGAGATACTAGTTTTCAGTCTATTTTTTGATGTGTTTCTTTTGAAATATAGTTATTTAAATTTTCAAAAACAGACTTAGCTCACAAAAAGCTTTAAGAAAATCATAGTACTTGTTGAATGAGAGTTGGCCCAAGAATGTGAAGGTGTTAAGAAATGACTGAGGTTTGGCAAAGAGGCATCTAATAACACCTCGTTTTTCCAGTGAGAAAACCACAGCAGAGAAGGATTTGAACTCAGGCAGTCTGGGTCCCGAGTCTGTTTTCTGGATGTTTAACCAGTACCTGTCAGCAGTGTAACCTTAAGCACAAATGATGTGAAGTATATAGGCCTCAGTTTTATCATCTGGAAAATGGGGATGATAAAATTGCTTATCTCAGAAGGTTTATGTGAAGATTAAATGGGTTCAAATATGCACAACTGTTAGAATAGCACTGACAACTTGATACTGGTTATTTCTGTTATCACTGTTTACACTATCAGTGTCCATCTCGAGTGCGCTTCTCTCCAGCTGCTTTCCTTTTGCAGATCAGGCCTGGGACTGAAGCTCACTAAAAGGAGACATTTAAGTCTTGTGCTTTATTCTGTTTTTATTTATTGGAGCAAATGTTTTCCTTGAAAATTAAGTAATTGAGTTAGTGATCACCAAACTAGGCCAAACTGGGCCTGGCCTTCCCTGCAATCAGTTACTTCAAAAGCAGTTGTTGCTTAAAAACAGGCGATGTAGCTGTTGGCCCCCTCCTTACTCCCCAATTCTCTCTACTCATTTCTTTGTTCTGTGATCTATTTCACGTTCAGGTGGGAGTGGCTGACTGCCTGGCTGCAGCAGCTCCTCTCTATTAATCTGGGCTGTGGGGAAGTGGGGGCTGGAGGCAAGCGGGAGGATGAAGTACAGCAAGCTAATTGCTGTGTCAGACATGTGATGTCCCAGACCCTAGAGCAGCCCACGCAGGAGGAGAGACAGATACCGGCGCTGGTGCCGAGGAGCATGTCAATCACAAGGGGATTGACAATCTGCAAGAACAGCTCACAGAGTGCCTGGCCTCCAGCATCCTCTCCTAGGACTCCAGGCTGAGATCAGACACAGTCTTTCAGGGGCTCAGGCTTCCACTGTTTTCTGCAGAAAATCATGTAATGGCTAAAGGGCCTGGACTCCTGAGTCACCAAGTGTGGGGTTGAGTTCTGGCTCATTAGCTGCACAAGTCTTAATAAATGACTGAATCTTCCTGAGTCCCTGTTTCTTCATCTGTAAAATGAGAATACTAATATCTACCTTAAAGGTTTGCTGTAGAAATAAAATGAGATCACTAATGTAAACTAGTCAGTAGAAAATAGCCTCTGACCCCATTTTATGCTGCTTTGTGTTCATGAGCGGAAGGCTATAAGAAATTGCAATAGGCTAATGAAACAACTATTCTTTCATCCACTTTTCTCTTGGTCGAACGCTCCTGCCCAAACCAAATTACGACCTTCTTTTTTCCCCTCACAGATTGCTTTTGTTTTCCCTTTCTGAGTGCGTTCTTTTTCATTTTATAATATTGGTGCCCTTAAAATGGCAGTGCTGCTACCTCCTTAAGGGAACGATAAAGAATTGACTACTAGATCAATCCTTGGTGCATTTTCTTTCCACTATTTTTAGTGCACACACAAACAGGGTTTCATCTGGTTAGCCTGTGGCCACATGTCAAACTTTTTTGTTAAACAGTAAATCCGTGGGATATGAATAAATGCTATTCATACAGAATCCAGAGTCTATGTACAAGCAAATTTGGAAAACACCCAGTCGAGCAAAGTTTTAAAAATTTACTTTAGGGCCCTTCCAAGCCTTTACTTTGCTGATGTGTAAAAGAACAGGATAGGATTCAGTGTTTCCCAAACTTATTTGCCTGTAGAACCCTTTCTGCCAGGTTGGACCACTTGGAAGGGCTGGTGCCTTGGAAAGCTTCTCAAACTTTACTGTGCACGTGGATCCTAGGGGCTCTTGTTTAAATGCAGATGCAGTTTGGAAGCTCTGGGATTGGGCTGGACACTGCATTTGTGCCAAGCACTCATGGGATGCTGATGTTACTAATCTGAAGACCACACTTGGAGAGTCAAGACCCTAAAGGGCTATCACATGGCACAGATGTTTGGGGAAATTCTCTTTACTGGGAAACAGCAGAAGAATCTAGTCTCAAATCAAACTGTGTTTGGGGCAGTGGAAAGAACACTCACCAGGAGTTGGAACATCCAATTCTAGGTGAAACAGGAGAACTGGCCCCAGCTGGGTGAACTTGGATAGGACATTTCTCTTCTTCAGACCTCGGTTCCCTCATCTGTAAACATGAGTAGGAGATGTTGCATTAGTAATAATAACTAGCCCCATAGAGTTGCTGTGAAGATTAAATGAAATTTTGTGAACCAGCACTTAGCAAAATCTCCAGCACTAAGCCAACACTGGTTAGAACGTTAAGCCGGCCGGGCGCGGTGGCTCAAGCCTGTAATCCCAGCACTTTGGGAGGCCGAGGCGGGTGGATCATGAGGTCAGGAGATCGAGACCATCCTGGCTAACATGGTGAAACCCCGTCTCTACTAAAAATACAAAAAACTAGCCGGGCGTGGTGGCGGGCGCCTGTAGTCCCAGCT